>NC_073625.1:45992500-46163539 GCF_029407905.1 Bubalus kerabau
ACGTCTCCCACACTCCCGCAGCCTGCTCCTTCCCGGGCGAGAACGCTAGAAGCTGGGAAGCGCTGGGCGAGGCTCGCCCAGGCCAGAGCAGCCTCTCGGCCGGGGCTCTGCGCTATCGCGCATGGGCGCAGAGCTTGAGCTCCGCCGCTCTGGCAGCTCACTCGGTCCTTCCCAGTAACAGGCCCGCAACCCCTCTCTTCTCTCCGGCGTGCTGGGATCCGGGCTTCCAGGCCTGGGCACAGAGCCCTTGCCCGGAGCTCTCTGCTCAGGGACTGGTTCCCCTGCGCTGGGGCTGTGCTCTCCCTAGCCCAAACGCACCGGGGAAGACCCCAAACCACATCCACACGACTCTACGCTGGGGGAGAGCTCCAGGGAAGCCCAGTCTGGCAGGCGCTTGCTGGGCACAAACGGAGGATCCCTCTGGCTGTGGTGCTGCCTCCCCCAGCCAGGGGCGCTGGGACCCTGATTCCCTCCGCCCAGCGCTTAGTCTGGGCGGCCAAGCAACCGCTTGGGAAGGCAGCCCTGGGCGCTCTCTTTGCCTGACAAAGAGCTCTGCTTGCGAGAGGCTTTGGCAGTTTGCACACCCCCGGCCCCTGAGCCTTCTGCAAAGAGGCCTGGCTCCTAGGTCCAAAGGGAAGGCGAGAGCGGAGCTGAGGCCAGCCAGGCGCCAGTCACGTCTCCCACACTCCCGCAGCCTGCTCCTTCCCGGGCGAGAACGCTAGAAGCTGGGAAGCGCTGGGCGAGGCTCGCCCAGGCCAGAGCAGCCTCTCAGCCGGGGCTCTGCGCTATCGCGCCTGGGCGCAGAGCTGGAGCTCCGCCGGTCTGGCAGCTCGCTCGGTCCTTCCCAGTAACAGGCCCGCAACCCCTCTCTTCTCTCCGGCGTGCTGGGAACCGGGCTTCCAGGCCTGGGCACAGAGCACTTGCCCGGAGCTCTCTGCTCAGGGACTGGTTCCCCTGCGCTGGGGCTGTGCTCTCCCTAGCCCAAACGCACCGGGGAAGGCCCCAAACCACATCCACACGACTCTACGCTGGGGGAGAGCTCCAGGGAAGCCCAGTCTGGCAGGCGCTTGCTGGGCACAAACGGAGGATCCCTCTGGCTGTGGTGCTGCCTCCCCCAGCCAGGGGCGCTGGGACCCTGATTCCCTCCACCCAGCGCTTAGTCTGGGCGGCCAAGCAACCGCTTGGGAAGGCAGCCCTGGGCGCACTCTTTGCCTGACAAAGAGCTCTGCTTGCGGGAGGCTTTGGCAGTTTGCACACCCCCGGCCCCTGAGCCTTCTGCAAAGAGGCCTGGCTCCTAGGTCCAAAGGGAAGGCGAGAGCGGAGCTGAGGCCAGCCAGGCGCCAGTCACGTCTCCCACATTCCCGCAGCCTGCTCCTTCCCGGGCGAGAACGCTAGAAGCTGGGAAGCGCTGGGCGAGGCTCGCCCTGGCCAGAGCAGCCTCTCGGCCGGGGCTGTGCGCTATCGCGCCTGGGCGCAGAGCTGGAGCTCCGCCGCTCTGGCAGCTCGCTCGGTCCTTCCCAGTAACAGGCCCGCAACCCCTCTCTTCTCTCCGGCGTGCTGGGAACCGGGCTTCCAGGCCTGGGCACAGAGCCCTTGCCCGGAGCTCTCTGCTCAGGGACTGGTTCCCCTGCGCTGGGGCTGTGCTCTCCCTAGCCCAAACGCACCGGGGAAGGCCCCAAACCACATCCACACGACTCTACGCTGGGGGAGAGCTCCAGGGAAGCCCAGTCTGGCAGGCGCTTGCTGGGCACAAACGGAGGATCCCTCTGGCTGTGGTGCTGCCTCCCCCAGCCAGGGCGCTGGGACCCTGATTCCCTCCGCCCAGCGCTTAGTCTGGGCGGCCAAGCAACCGCTTGGGAAGGCAGCCCTGGGCGCTCTCTTTGCCTGACAAAGAGCTCTGCTTGCGGGAGGCTGTGGCAGTTTGCACACCCCCGGCCCCTGAGCCTTCTGCAAAGAGGCCTGGCTCCTAGGTCCAAAGGGAAGGCCAGAGCGGAGCTGAGGCCAGCCAGGCGCCAGTCACGTCTCCCACACTCCCGCAGCCTGCTCCTTCCCGGGCGAGAACGCTAGAAGCTGGGAAGCGCTGGGCGAGGCTCGCCCAGGCCAGAGCAGCCTCTCGGCCGGGGCTGTGCGCTATCGCGCCTGGGCGCAGAGCTGGAGCTCCGCCGCTCTGGCAGCTCGCTCAGTCCTTCCCAGTAACAGGCCCGCAACCCCTCTCTTCTCTCCCGCGTGCTGGGAACCGGGCTTCCAGGCCTGGGCACAGAGCCCTTGCCCGGAGCTCTCTGCTCAGGGACTGGTTCCCCTGCGCTGGGGCTGTGCTCTCCCCAGCCCAAACGCACCGGGGAAGGCCCCAAACCACATCCACACGACTCTACGCTGGGGGAGAGCTCCAGGGAAGCCCAGTCTGGCAGGCGCTTGCTGGGCACAAACGGAGGATCCCTCTGGCTGTGGTGCTGCCTCCCCCAGCCAGGGGCGCTGGGACCCTGATTCCCTCCGCCCAGCGCTTAGTCTGGGCGGCCAAGCAACCGCTTGGGAAGGCAGCCCTGGGCGCTCTCTTTGCCTGACAAAGAGCTCTGCTTGCGGGAGGCTTTGGCAGTTTGCACATCCCCGGCCCCTGAGCCTTCTGCAAAGAGGCCTGGCTCCTAGGTCCAAAGGGAAGGCGAGAGCGGAGCTGAGGCCAGCCTGGCGCCAGTCACGTCTCCCACACTCCCGCAGCCTGCTCATTCCCGGGCGAGGACGCTAGAAGCTGGGAAGCGCTGGGCGAGGCTCGCCCAGGCCAGAGCAGCCTCTCGGCCGGGGCTCTGCGCTATCGCGCCTGGGCGCAGAGCTGGAGCTCCGCAGCTCTGGCAGCTCGCTCGGTCCTTCCCAGTAACAGGCCCGCAACCCCTCTCTTCTCTCCGGCGTGCTGGGAACCGGGCTTCCAGGCCTGGGAACAGAACACTTGCCCGGAGCTCTCTGCTCAGGAACTGGTTACCCTGCACTGCGGCTGTGCTCTCCCTAGCCCAAACGCACCGGGGAAGGCCCCAAACCACATCCACACACTCTACACTGGGGGAGAGCTCCAGGGAAGCGCAGTCTGGCAGGCGCTTTCTGGGCACAAACGGAGGATCCCTCTGGCTGTGGTGCTGCCTCCCCCAGCCAGGGGCGCTGGGACCCTGCTTCCCTCCGCCCAGCGCTTAGTCTGGGCGGCCAAGCAACCGCTTGGGAAGGCAGCCCTGGGCGCTCTCTTTGCCTGACAAAGAGCTCTGCTTGTGGGAGGCTTTGGCAGTTTGCACACCCCCGGCCCCTGAGCCTTCTGCAAAGAGGCCTGACTCCTAGGTCCAAAGGGAAGGCCAGAGCGGAGCTGAGGCCAGCCAGGCGCCAGTCACGTCTCCCACACTCCCGCAGCCTGCTCCTTCCCGGGCGAGAACGATAGAAGCTGGGAAGCGCTGGGCGAGGCTCGCCCAGGCCAGAGCAGCCTCTCGGCCGGGGCTGTGCGCTATCGCGCCTGGGCGCAGAGCTGGAGCTCCGCCGCTCTGGCAGCTCGCTCGGTCCTTCCCAGTAACAGGCCCGCAACCCCTCTCTTCTCTCCAGCGTGCTGGGAACCGGGCTTCCAGGCCTGGGCACAGAGCCCATGCCTGGAGCTCTCTGCTCAGGGACTGTTTCCCCTGCGCTGGGGCTGTGCTCTCCCTAGCCCAAACGCACCGGGGAAGGCCCCAAACCACATCCACACGACTCTACACTGGGGGAGAGCTCCAGGGAAGCCCAGTCAGGCAGGCGCTTGCTGGGCACAAACGGAGGATCCCTCTGGCTGTGGTGCTGCCTCCCCCAGCCAGGGGCGCTGGGACCCTGATTCCCTCCACTCAGCGCTTAATCTGGGCGGCCAAGCAACCGCTTGGGAAGGCAGCCCTGGGCGCTCTCTTTGCCTGACAAAGAGCTCTGCTGGCGGGAGGCTTTGGCAGTTTGCACACCCCCGGCCCCTGAGCCTTCTGCAAAGAGGCCTGGCTCCTAGGTCCAAAGGGAAGGCCAGAGCGGAGCAGAGGCCAGCCAGGCGCCAGTCACGTCTCCCACACTCCCGCAGCCTGCTCCTTCCCGGGCGAGAACGCTAGAAGCTGGGAAGCGCTGGGCGAGGCTCGCCCAGGCCAGAGCAGCCTCTCGGCCGGGGCTGTGCGCTATCGCGCCTGGGCACAGAGCTGGAGCTCCGCCGCTCTGGCAGCTCGCTCGGTCCTTCCCAGTAACAGGCCCGCAACCCCTCTCTTCTATACGGCGTGCTGGGAACCGGGCTTCCAGGCCTGGGCACAGAGCACTTGCCCGGAGCTCTCTGCTCAGGGACTGGTTCCCCTGCGCTGGGGCTGTGCTCTCCCCAGCCCAAACGCACCGGGGAAGGCCCCAAACCACATCCACACGACTCTACGCTGGGGGAGAGCTCCAGGGAAGCCCAGTCTGGCAGGCGCTTTCTGGGCACAAACGGAGGATCCCTCTGGCTGTGGTGCTGCCTCCCCCAGCCAGGGGCGCTGGGACCCTGATTCCCTCCGCCCAGCGCTTAGTCTGGGCGGCCAAGCAACCGCTTGGGAAGGCAGCCCTGGGCGCTCTCTTTGCCTGACAAAGAGCTCTGCCTGCGGGAGGCTTTGGCAGTTTGCACATCCCCGGCCCCTGAGCCTTCTGCAAAGAGGCCTGGCTCCTAGGTCCAAAGGGAAGGCGAGACCGGAGCTGAGGCCAGCCTGGCGCCAGTCACGTCTCCCACACTCCCGCAGCCTGCTCATTCCCGGGCGAGAACGCTAGAAGCTGGGAAGCGCTGGGCGAGGCTCGCCCAGGCCAGAGCAGCCTCTCGGCCGGGGCTCTGCGCTATCGCGCCTGGGCGCAGAGCTGGAGCTCCGCAGCTCTGGCAGCTCGCTCGGTCCTTCCCAGTAACAGGCCCGCAACCCCTCTCTTCTCTCCGGCGTGCTGGGAACCGGGCTTCCAGGCCTGGGAACAGAACACTTGCCCGGAGCTCTCTGCTCAGGAACTGGTTACCCTGCACTGCGGCTGTGCTCTCCCTAGCGCAAAGGCACCGGGGAAGGCCCCAAACCACATCCACACACTCTACACTGGGGGAGAGCTCCAGGGAAGCCCAGTCTGGCAGGCGCTTTCTGGGCACAAACGGAGGATCCCTCTGGCTGTGGTGCTGCCTCCCCCAGCCAGGGGCGCTGGGACCCTGATTCCCTCCGCCCAGCGCTTAGTCTGGGCGGCCAAGCAACCGCTTGGGAAGGAAGCCCTGGGCGCTCTCTTTACTGACAAAGAGCTCTGCTTGCACGAGGCTTTGGCAGTTTGCACACCCCCGGCCCCTGAGCCTTCTGCAAAGAGGCCTGGCTCCTAGGTCCAAAGAGAAGGCCAAAGCGGAGCTGAGGCCAGCCAGGCGCCAGTCACGTCTCCCACACTCCCGCAGCCTGCTCCTTCCTGGGCGAGAAAGCTAGAAGCTGGGAAGCGCTGGGCGAGGCTCGCCCAGGCCAGAACAGCCTCTCGGCCAGGGCTCTGCGCTATCGCGCCTGGGCGCAGAGCTGGAGCTCCGCCGCTCTGGCAGCTCACTCGGTCCTTCCCAGTAACAGGCCCGCAACCCCTCTCTTCTCTCCGGCGTGCTGAGAACCCGGCTTCCAGGCCTGGGCACAGAGCCCTTGCCCGGAGCTCTCTGCTCAGGGACTGGTTCCCCTGCGCTGGGGCTGTGCTCTCCCTAGCCCAAACGCACCGGGGAAGGCCCCAAACCACATCCACACGACTCTACGCTGGGGGAGAGCTCCAGGGAAGCCCAGTCTGGCAGGCACTTTCTGGGCACAAACGGAGGATCCCTCTGGCTGTGGTGCTGCCTCCCCCAGCCAGGGGCGCTGGGACCCTGATTCCCTCCGCCCAGCGCTTAGTCTGGGCAGCCAAGCAACCGCTAGGGAATGCAGCCCTGGGCGCTCTCTTTGCCTGACAAAGAGCTCTGCTTGCGCGAGGCTTTGGCACTTTGCACACCCCTGGCCCCTGAGCCTTCTGCAAAGAGGCCTGGCTCCTAGGTCCAAAGGGAAGGCCAGAGCGGAGCTGAGGCCAGCCAGGCGCCAGTCACGTCTCCCACACTCCCGCAGCCTGCTCCTTCCCGGGCGAGAACGCTAGAAGCTGGGAAGCGCTGGGCGAGGCTCGCCCAGGCCAGAGCAGCCTCTCGGCCGGGGCTCTGCGCTATCGCGCCTGTGCGCAGAGCTAGAGCTCCGCCGCTCTGGCAGCTCGCTCGGTCCTTCCCAGTAACAGGCCCGCAACCCCTCTCTTCTCTCCGGCATACTGGGAACCGGGCTTCCGAGCCTGGGCACAGAGCACTTGCCCGGAGCTCTCTGCTCAGGGACTGGATTCCCTGAGCTGGGGCTGTGCTCTCCCTACCCCAAACGCACCGAGGAAGGCCCCAAACCACATCCACACGACTCTAGGCTGGGGGAGAACTCCAGGGAAGCCCAGTCTGGCAGGCGCTTTCTGGGCACAAACGGAGGATCCCTCTGGCTGTGGTGCTGTCTCCCACAGCCAGGGGCGCAGGGACCCTGATTCGCTCCGCCCAGAGCTTAGTCTGGGCGGCCAAGCAACCGCTTGGGAAGGCAATCCTGGGCGCTCTCTTTGCCTGACAAAGAGCTCTGCTGCGGGAGGCTTTGGCAGTTTGCACACCCCCGGATCCTGAGCCTTCTGCAAAGAGGCCTGGTTCCTAAGTCCAAAGGGAAGGCCAGAGTGGAGCTGAAGCCAGCCAGGCGCCAGTCACGACTCCCACACTCCCGCAGCCTGCTCCTGCCCGGGCGAGAACGCTAGAAGCTGGGAAGTGCTGGGCGAGGCTCGCCCAGGCCAGAGCAGCCTCTCGGCCGGGGCTCTGCGCTATCGCGCCTGCGCGCAGAGCTGGAGCTCCGCCGCTCTGGCAGCTCGCTCGGTCCTTCCCAGTAACAGGCCCGCAACCCCTCTCTTCTCTCCGGCGTGCTGGGAACCGGGCTTCCAGGCCTGGGCACAGAGCCCTTGCCCGGAGCTCTCTGCTCAGGGACTGGTTCCCCTGCGCTGGGGCTGTGCTCTCCCTAGCCCAAACGCACCGGGGAAGACCCCAAACCACATCCACACGACTCTACGCTGGGGGAGAGCTCCAGGGAAGCCCAGTCTGGCAGGCGCTTGCTGGGCACAAACGGAGGATCCCTCTGGCTGTGGTGCTGCCTCCCCCAGCCAGGGGCGCTGGGACCCTGATTCCCTACGCCCAGCCCTTAGTCTGGGCGGCCAAGCAACCGCTTGGGAAGGCAGCCCTGGGCGCTCTCTTTGCCTGACAAAGAGCTCTGCTTGCGCGAGGCTTTGGCAGTTTGCACACCCCCGGCCCCTGAGCCTTCTGCAAAGAGGCCTGGCTCCTAGGTCCAAAGGGAAGGCCAGAGCGGAGCTGAGGCCAGCCAGGCGCCAGTCACGTCTCCCACACTCCCGCAGCCTACTCCTTCCCGGGCGAGAACGCTAGAAGCTGGGAAGCGCTGGGCGAGGCTCGCCCAGGCCAGAGCAGCCTCTCGGCCGGGGCTCTGCGCTATCGCGCCTGGGCGCAGAGCTGGAGCTCCGCCGCTCTGGCAGCTCGCTCGGTCCTTCCCAGTAACAGGCCCGCAACCCCTCTCTTCTCTCCGGCGTGCTGGGAACCGGGCTTCCAGGCCTGGGCACAGAGCCCTTGCCCGGAGCTCTCTGCTCAGGGACTGGTTCCCCTGCGCTGGGGCTGTGCTCTCCCTAGCCCAAACGCACCGGGGAAGACCCCAAACCACATCCACACGACTCTACGCTGGGGGAGTGCTCCAGGGAAGCCCAGTCTGGCAGGCGCTTGCTGGGCACAAACGGAGGATCCCTCTGGCTGTGGTGCTGCCTCCCCCAGCCAGGGGCGCTGGGACCCTGATTCCCTCCGCCCAGCGCTTAATCTGGGCGGCCAAGCAACCCCTTGGGAATGCAGCCCTGGGCGCTCTCTTTGCCTGACAAAGAGCTCTGCTGCGGGAGGCTTTGGCAGTTTGCACACCCCCGGATCCTGAGCCTTCTGCAAAGAGGCCTGGCTCCTAGGTCCAAAGGGAAGGCCAGAGTGGAGCTGAGGCCAGCCAGGCGCCAGTCATGTCTCCCACACTCCCGCAGCATGCTCCTGCCCGGGCGAGAACGCTACAAGCTGGGAAGTGCTGGGCGAGGCTCGCCCAGGCCAGAGCAGCCTCTCGGCCGGGGCTGTGCGCTATCGCGCCTGGGCACAGAGCTGGAGCTCCGCCGCTCTGGCAGCTCCCTCGGTCCTTCCCAGTAACAGGCCCGCAACCCCTCTCTTCTCTCCGGCGTGCTGGGAACCGGGCTTCCAGGCCTGGGCACAGAGCCCTTGCCCGGAGCTCTCTGCTCAGGGACTGGTTCCCCTGCGCTGGGGCTGTGCTCTCCCTAGCCCAAACGCACCAGGGAAGGCCCCAAACCACATCCACACGACTCTACGCTGGGGGAGAGCTCCAGGGAAGCCCAGTCTGGCAGGCGCTTTCTGGGCACAAACGGAGGATCCCTCTCTGTGTTGCTGCCTCCCCCAGCCAGGGGCGCTGGGACCCTGATTCCCTCCGCCCAGTGCTTAGTCTGGGCGGCCAAGCAACCTCTTGGGAAGGCAGACCTGGGCGCTCTCTTTGCCTGACAAAGAGCTCTGCTTGCAGGAGGCTTTGGCAGTTTGCAAACCCCGGCCCATGAGCCTTCTGCAAAGAGGCCTGTCTCCTAGGTCCAAAGGGAAGGCCAGAGCGGAGCTGAGGCCAGCCAGGCGCCAGTCACGTCTCCCACACTCCCGCAGCCTGCTCCTTCCCGGGCGAGAACGCTAGAAGCTGGGAAGCGCTGGGCGAGGCTCACCCAGGCCAGAGCAGCCTCTCGGCCGGGGCTCTGTGCTATCGCGCCTGGGCGCAGAGCTGGAGCTCCGCCGCTCTGGCAGCTCGCTCGGTCCTTCCCAGTAACAGGCCCGCACCCCTCTCTTCTCTCCGGCGTGCTGGGAACCCGGCTTCCAGGCCTGGGCACAGAGCCCTTGCCCGGAGCTCTCTGATCAGGGACTGGTTCCCCTGCGCTGGGGCTGTACTCTCCCTAGCCCAAACGCACCGGGGAAGGCCCCAAACCACATCCACACACTCTACGCTGGGGGAGAGCTCCAGGGAAGCCCAGTCTGGCAGGCGCTTTCTGGGCACAAACGGAGTTTCCCTCTGGCTGTGTTCTGCCTCCCCCAGCCAGGGGCGATGGAACCTGATTCCCTCCGCCCAGCGCTTAGTCTGGGCGGCCAAGCAACCGCTAGGGAATGCAGCCCTGGGCGCTCTCTTTGCCTGACAAAGAGCTCTGCTTGCGGGAGGCTTTGGCAGTTTGCACACCCCCGGCCCCTGAGCCTTCTGCAAAGAGGCCTGGCTCCTAGGTCCAAAGGGAAGGCCAGAGCGGAGCTGAGGCCAGCCAGGCGCCAGTCACGTCTCCCACACTCCCGCAGCCTGCTCCTTCCCGGGCGAGAACGCTAGAAGCTGGGAAGCGCTGGGCGAGGCTCGCCCAGGCCAGAGCAGCCTCTCGGCCGGGGCTCTGCGCTATCGCGCCTGGGCGCAGAGCTGGAGCTCCGCCGCTCTGGCAGCTCGCTCGGTCCTTCCCAGTAACAGGCCCGCAACCCCTCTCTTCTCTCCGGCGTGCTGGGAACCGGGCTTCCAGGCCTGGGCACAGAGCCCTTGCCCGGAGCTCTCTGCTCAGGGAATGGTTCCCCTGCACTGGGGCTGTGCTCTCCCTAGCCCAAACGCACCGGGGAAGGCCCCAAACCACAACCACACGACTCTACGCTGGGGGAGAGCTCCAGGGAAGCCCAGTCTGGCAGGCGCTTTCTGGGCACAAACGGAGGATCCCTCTGGCTGTGGTGCTGCCTCCCCCAGCCAGGGGCGCTGGGACCCTGATTCCCTCCGCCCAGCGCTTAGTCTGGGCGGCCAAGCAACCGCTTGGGAAGGCAGCCCTGGGCGCTCTCTTTGCCTGACAAAGAGCTCTGCTTGCGGGAGGCTTTGGCAGTTTGCACACCCCCGGCCCCTGAGCCTTCTGCAAAGAGGCCTGGCTCCTAGGTCCAAAGGGAAGGCCAGAGCGGAGCTGAGGCCAGCCAGGCGCCAGTCACGTCTCCCACATTCTCGCAGCCTGCTCCTTCCCGGGCGAGAACGCTAGAAGCTGGGAAGCGCTGGGCGAGGCTCGCCCAGGCCAGAGCAGCCTCTCGGCCGGGGCTCTGCGCTATCGCGCCTGGGCGCAGAGCTGGAGCTCCGCCGCTCTGGCAGCTCGCTCGGTCCTTCCCAGTAACAGGCCTGCAACCCCTCTCTTCTCTCCGGCGTGCTGGGAACCGGGCTTCCAGGACTGGGCACAGAGCACGTGCTGGGAGCTCTCTGCTCAGGGACTGGTTCCCCTGCGCTGGGGCTGTGCTCTCCCTAGCCCAAACGCAACGGGGAAGGCCCCAAACCACATCCACACACTCTACGCTGGGGGAGAGCTCCAGGGAAGCCCAGTCTGGCAGGCGCTTTCTGGGCACAAACGGAGTTTCCCTCTGGTTGTGTTCTGCCTCTCCCAGCCAGGGGCGCTGGAACCTGATTCCCTCCGCCCAGCGCTCAGTCTGGGCGGCAAAGCAACCGCTAGGGAATGCAGCCCTGGGCGCACTCTTTGCCTGACAAAGAGCTCTGCTTGCGGGAGGCTTTGGCAGTTTGCACACCCCCGGCCCCTGAGCCTTCTGCAAAGAGGCCTGGCTCCTAGGTCCAAAGGGAAGGCGAGAGCGGAGCTGAGGCCTGCCAGGCGCCAGTCACGTCTCCCACACTCCCGCAGCCTGCTCCTTCCCGGGCGAGAACGCTAGAAGTTGGGAAGCGCTGGGCGAGGCTCGCCCAGGCCAGAGCAGCCTCTCGGCCGGGGCTCTGCGCTATCGCGCCTGGGCGCAGAGCTGGAGCTCCGCAGCTCTGGCAGCTCGCTCGGTCCTTCCCAGTAACAGGCCCGCAACCCCTCTCTTCTCTCCGGCGTGCTGGGAACCGGGCTTCCAGGCCTGGGCACAGAGCCCTTGCCCGGAGCTCTCTGCTCAGGGAATGGTTCCCCTGCACTGGGGCTGTGCTCTCCCTAGCCCAAACGCACCGGGGAAGGCCCCAAACCACATCCACACGACTCTACGCTGGGGGAGAGCTCCAGGGAAGCCCAGTCTGGCGGGCGCTTGCTGGGCACAAACGGAGTTTCCCTCTGGCTGTGGTGCTGCCTCCCCCAGCCTGGGGCGCTGGGACCCTGATTCCCTCCGCCCAGCGCTTAGTCTGGGCGGCCAAGCAACCTCTAGGGAAGGCAGCCCTGGCGCTCTCTTTACTGACAAAGAGCTCTGCTTGTGGGAGGCTTTGGCAGTTTGCACACCCCCGGCCCCTGAGCGTTCTGCAAAGAGGCCTGGCTCCTAGGTCCAAAGGGAAGGCCAGAGCGGAGCTGAGGCCAGCCAGGCGCCAGTCACGTCTCCCACACTCCCGCAGCCTGCTCCTTCCCGGGCGAGAACGCTAGAAGCTGGGAAGCGCTGGGCGAGGATCGCCCAGGCCAGAGCAGCCTCTCGGCCGGGGCTCTGCGCTATCGCGCCTGGGCGCAGAGCTGGAGCTCCGCCGCTCTGGCAGCTCGCTCGGTCCTTCCCAGTAACAGGCCCGCAACCCCTCTCTTCTCTCCGGCGTGCTGGGAACCGGGCTTCCAGGCCTGGGCACAGAGCCCTTGCCCGGATCTCTCTGCTCAGGGACTGGTTCCCCTGCGCTGGGGCTGTGCTCTCCCTAGCCCAAACGCACCGGGGAAGGCCCCAAACCACATCCACACGACTCTACGCTGGGGGAGAGCTCCAGGGAAGCCCAGTCTGGCAGGCGCTTTCTGGGCACAAACGGAGGATCCCTCTGGCTGTGGTGCTGCCTCCCCCAGCCAGGGGCGCTGGGACCCTGATTCCCTCCGCCCAGCGCTTAGTCTGTGCGACCTAGCAACCGCTTGGGAAGGCAGCCCTGGGCGTTCTCTTTGCCTGACAAAGAGCTCTGTTTGCGGGAGGCTTTGGCAGTTTGCACACCCCCGGCCCCTGAGCCTTCTGCAAAGAGGCCTGGCTCCTAGGTCCAAAGGGAAGGCGAGAGCGGAGCTGAGGCCAGCCAGGCGCCAGTCACGTCTCCCACACTCCCGCAGCCTGCTCCTTCCCGGGCGAGAGTGCTAGAAGCTGGGAAGCGCTGGGCGAGGCTCGCCCAGGCCAGAGCAGCCTCTCGGCCGGGGCTCTGCGCTATCGCGCCTGGGCGCAGAGCTGGAGCTCCGCCGCTCTGGCAGCTAGCTCGGTCCTTCCCAGTAACAGGCCCGCAACCCCTCTCTTCTCTCCGGCGTGCTGGGAACCGGGCTTCCAGGCCTGGGCACAGAGCCCTTGCCCGGAGCTCTCTGCTCAGGGAATGGTTCCCCTGCGCTGGGGCTGTGCTCTCCCTAGCCCAAACGCACCGGGGAAGGCCCCAAACCACATCCACACACTCTACGCTGGGGGAGAGCTCCAGGGAAGCCCAGTCTGGCAGGCGCTTTCTGGGCACAAACGGAGTTTCCCTCTGGCTGTGTTCTGCCTCCCCCAGCCAGGGGCGCTGGAACCTGATTCCCTCCGCCCAGCGCTTAGTCTGGGCGGCCGAGCAACCGCTAGGGAATGCAGCCCTGGGCGCTCTCTTTGCCTGACAAAGAGCTCTGCTTGCGCGAGGCTTTGGCAGTTTGCACACCCCCGGCCCCTGAGCCTTCTGCAAAGAGGCCTGGCTCCTAGGTCCAAAGGGAAGGCCAGAGCGGAGCTGAGGCCAGCCAGGCGCCAGTCACGTCTCCCACACTCCCGCAGCCTGCTCCTTCCCGGGCGAGAACGCTAGAAGCTGGGAAGCGCTGGGCGAGGCTCGCCCAGGCCAGAGCAGCCTCTCGGCCGGGGCTCTGCGCTATCGCGCCTGTGCGCAGAGCTAGAGCTCCGCCGCTCTGGCAGCTCGCTCGGTCCTTCCCAGTAACAGGCCCGCAACCCCTCTCTTCTCTCCGGCATACTGGGAACCGGGCTTCCGAGCCTGGGCACAGAGCACTTGCCCGGAGCTCTCTGCTCAGGGACTGGATTCCCTGAGCTGGGGCTGTGCTCTCCCTACCCCAAACGCACCGAGGAAGGCCCCAAACCACATCCACACGACTCTAGGCTGGGGGAGAACTCCAGGGAAGCCCAGTCTGGCAGGCGCTTTCTGGGCACAAACGGAGGATCCCTCTGGCTGTGGTGCTGTCTCCCACAGCCAGGGGCGCAGGGACCCTGATTCGCTCCGCCCAGAGCTTAGTCTGGGCGGCCAAGCAACCGCTTGGGAAGGCAATCCTGGGCGCTCTCTTTGCCTGACAAAGAGCTCTGCTGCGGGAGGCTTTGGCAGTTTGCACACCCCCGGATCCTGAGCCTTCTGCAAAGAGGCCTGGTTCCTAAGTCCAAAGGGAAGGCCAGAGTGGAGCTGAAGCCAGCCAGGCGCCAGTCACGACTCCCACACTCCCGCAGCCTGCTCCTGCCCGGGCGAGAACGCTAGAAGCTGGGAAGTGCTGGGCGAGGCTCGCCCAGGCCAGAGCAGCCTCTCGGCCGGGGCTCTGCGCTATCGCGCCTGCGCGCAGAGCTGGAGCTCCGCCGCTCTGGCAGCTCGCTCGGTCCTTCCCAGTAACAGGCCCGCAACCCCTCTCTTCTCTCCGGCGTGCTGGGAACCGGGCTTCCAGGCCTGGGCACAGAGCCCTTGCCCGGAGCTCTCTGCTCAGGGACTGGTTCCCCTGCGCTGGGGCTGTGCTCTCCCTAGCCCAAACGCACCGGGGAAGACCCCAAACCACATCCACACGACTCTACGCTGGGGGAGAGCTCCAGGGAAGCCCAGTCTGGCAGGCGCTTGCTGGGCACAAACGGAGGATCCCTCTGGCTGTGGTGCTGCCTCCCCCAGCCAGGGGCGCTGGGACCCTGATTCCCTACGCCCAGCCCTTAGTCTGGGCGGCCAAGCAACCGCTTGGGAAGGCAGCCCTGGGCGCTCTCTTTGCCTGACAAAGAGCTCTGCTTGCGCGAGGCTTTGGCAGTTTGCACACCCCCGGCCCCTGAGCCTTCTGCAAAGAGGCCTGGCTCCTAGGTCCAAAGGGAAGGCCAGAGCGGAGCTGAGGCCAGCCAGGCGCCAGTCACGTCTCCCACACTCCCGCAGCCTACTCCTTCCCGGGCGAGAACGCTAGAAGCTGGGAAGCGCTGGGCGAGGCTCGCCCAGGCCAGAGCAGCCTCTCGGCCGGGGCTCTGCGCTATCGCGCCTGGGCGCAGAGCTGGAGCTCCGCCGCTCTGGCAGCTCGCTCGGTCCTTCCCAGTAACAGGCCCGCAACCCCTCTCTTCTCTCCGGCGTGCTGGGAACCGGGCTTCCAGGCCTGGGCACAGAGCCCTTGCCCGGAGCTCTCTGCTCAGGGACTGGTTCCCCTGCGCTGGGGCTGTGCTCTCCCTAGCCCAAACGCACCGGGGAAGACCCCAAACCACATCCACACGACTCTACGCTGGGGGAGTGCTCCAGGGAAGCCCAGTCTGGCAGGCGCTTGCTGGGCACAAACGGAGGATCCCTCTGGCTGTGGTGCTGCCTCCCCCAGCCAGGGGCGCTGGGACCCTGATTCCCTCCGCCCAGCGCTTAATCTGGGCGGCCAAGCAACCCCTTGGGAATGCAGCCCTGGGCGCTCTCTTTGCCTGACAAAGAGCTCTGCTGCGGGAGGCTTTGGCAGTTTGCACACCCCCGGATCCTGAGCCTTCTGCAAAGAGGCCTGGCTCCTAGGTCCAAAGGGAAGGCCAGAGTGGAGCTGAGGCCAGCCAGGCGCCAGTCATGTCTCCCACACTCCCGCAGCATGCTCCTGCCCGGGCGAGAACGCTACAAGCTGGGAAGTGCTGGGCGA
This sequence comes from Bubalus kerabau, assembly GCF_029407905.1. Lineage (NCBI taxonomy): Eukaryota > Metazoa > Chordata > Mammalia > Artiodactyla > Bovidae > Bubalus > Bubalus kerabau. The sequence continues at coordinate 46,007,354 of NC_073625.1, forward strand.
GGCTCGCCCAGGCCAGAGCAGCCTCTCGGCCGGGGCTGTGCGCTATCGCGCCTGGGCACAGAGCTGGAGCTCCGCCGCTCTGGCAGCTCCCTCGGTCCTTCCCAGTAACAGGCCCGCAACCCCTCTCTTCTCTCCGGCGTGCTGGGAACCGGGCTTCCAGGCCTGGGCACAGAGCCCTTGCCCGGAGCTCTCTGCTCAGGGACTGGTTCCCCTGCGCTGGGGCTGTGCTCTCCCTAGCCCAAACGCACCAGGGAAGGCCCCAAACCACATCCACACGACTCTACGCTGGGGGAGAGCTCCAGGGAAGCCCAGTCTGGCAGGCGCTTTCTGGGCACAAACGGAGGATCCCTCTCTGTGTTGCTGCCTCCCCCAGCCAGGGGCGCTGGGACCCTGATTCCCTCCGCCCAGTGCTTAGTCTGGGCGGCCAAGCAACCTCTTGGGAAGGCAGACCTGGGCGCTCTCTTTGCCTGACAAAGAGCTCTGCTTGCAGGAGGCTTTGGCAGTTTGCAAACCCCGGCCCATGAGCCTTCTGCAAAGAGGCCTGTCTCCTAGGTCCAAAGGGAAGGCCAGAGCGGAGCTGAGGCCAGCCAGGCGCCAGTCACGTCTCCCACACTCCCGCAGCCTGCTCCTTCCCGGGCGAGAACGCTAGAAGCTGGGAAGCGCTGGGCGAGGCTCACCCAGGCCAGAGCAGCCTCTCGGCCGGGGCTCTGTGCTATCGCGCCTGGGCGCAGAGCTGGAGCTCCGCCGCTCTGGCAGCTCGCTCGGTCCTTCCCAGTAACAGGCCCGCACCCCTCTCTTCTCTCCGGCGTGCTGGGAACCCGGCTTCCAGGCCTGGGCACAGAGCCCTTGCCCGGAGCTCTCTGATCAGGGACTGGTTCCCCTGCGCTGGGGCTGTACTCTCCCTAGCCCAAACGCACCGGGGAAGGCCCCAAACCACATCCACACACTCTACGCTGGGGGAGAGCTCCAGGGAAGCCCAGTCTGGCAGGCGCTTTCTGGGCACAAACGGAGTTTCCCTCTGGCTGTGTTCTGCCTCCCCCAGCCAGGGGCGATGGAACCTGATTCCCTCCGCCCAGCGCTTAGTCTGGGCGGCCAAGCAACCGCTAGGGAATGCAGCCCTGGGCGCTCTCTTTGCCTGACAAAGAGCTCTGCTTGCGGGAGGCTTTGGCAGTTTGCACACCCCCGGCCCCTGAGCCTTCTGCAAAGAGGCCTGGCTCCTAGGTCCAAAGGGAAGGCCAGAGCGGAGCTGAGGCCAGCCAGGCGCCAGTCACGTCTCCCACACTCCCGCAGCCTGCTCCTTCCCGGGCGAGAACGCTAGAAGCTGGGAAGCGCTGGGCGAGGCTCGCCCAGGCCAGAGCAGCCTCTCGGCCGGGGCTCTGCGCTATCGCGCCTGGGCGCAGAGCTGGAGCTCCGCCGCTCTGGCAGCTCGCTCGGTCCTTCCCAGTAACAGGCCCGCAACCCCTCTCTTCTCTCCGGCGTGCTGGGAACCGGGCTTCCAGGCCTGGGCACAGAGCCCTTGCCCGGAGCTCTCTGCTCAGGGAATGGTTCCCCTGCACTGGGGCTGTGCTCTCCCTAGCCCAAACGCACCGGGGAAGGCCCCAAACCACAACCACACGACTCTACGCTGGGGGAGAGCTCCAGGGAAGCCCAGTCTGGCAGGCGCTTTCTGGGCACAAACGGAGGATCCCTCTGGCTGTGGTGCTGCCTCCCCCAGCCAGGGGCGCTGGGACCCTGATTCCCTCCGCCCAGCGCTTAGTCTGGGCGGCCAAGCAACCGCTTGGGAAGGCAGCCCTGGGCGCTCTCTTTGCCTGACAAAGAGCTCTGCTTGCGGGAGGCTTTGGCAGTTTGCACACCCCCGGCCCCTGAGCCTTCTGCAAAGAGGCCTGGCTCCTAGGTCCAAAGGGAAGGCCAGAGCGGAGCTGAGGCCAGCCAGGCGCCAGTCACGTCTCCCACATTCTCGCAGCCTGCTCCTTCCCGGGCGAGAACGCTAGAAGCTGGGAAGCGCTGGGCGAGGCTCGCCCAGGCCAGAGCAGCCTCTCGGCCGGGGCTCTGCGCTATCGCGCCTGGGCGCAGAGCTGGAGCTCCGCCGCTCTGGCAGCTCGCTCGGTCCTTCCCAGTAACAGGCCTGCAACCCCTCTCTTCTCTCCGGCGTGCTGGGAACCGGGCTTCCAGGACTGGGCACAGAGCACGTGCTGGGAGCTCTCTGCTCAGGGACTGGTTCCCCTGCGCTGGGGCTGTGCTCTCCCTAGCCCAAACGCAACGGGGAAGGCCCCAAACCACATCCACACACTCTACGCTGGGGGAGAGCTCCAGGGAAGCCCAGTCTGGCAGGCGCTTTCTGGGCACAAACGGAGTTTCCCTCTGGTTGTGTTCTGCCTCTCCCAGCCAGGGGCGCTGGAACCTGATTCCCTCCGCCCAGCGCTCAGTCTGGGCGGCAAAGCAACCGCTAGGGAATGCAGCCCTGGGCGCACTCTTTGCCTGACAAAGAGCTCTGCTTGCGGGAGGCTTTGGCAGTTTGCACACCCCCGGCCCCTGAGCCTTCTGCAAAGAGGCCTGGCTCCTAGGTCCAAAGGGAAGGCGAGAGCGGAGCTGAGGCCTGCCAGGCGCCAGTCACGTCTCCCACACTCCCGCAGCCTGCTCCTTCCCGGGCGAGAACGCTAGAAGTTGGGAAGCGCTGGGCGAGGCTCGCCCAGGCCAGAGCAGCCTCTCGGCCGGGGCTCTGCGCTATCGCGCCTGGGCGCAGAGCTGGAGCTCCGCAGCTCTGGCAGCTCGCTCGGTCCTTCCCAGTAACAGGCCCGCAACCCCTCTCTTCTCTCCGGCGTGCTGGGAACCGGGCTTCCAGGCCTGGGCACAGAGCCCTTGCCCGGAGCTCTCTGCTCAGGGAATGGTTCCCCTGCACTGGGGCTGTGCTCTCCCTAGCCCAAACGCACCGGGGAAGGCCCCAAACCACATCCACACGACTCTACGCTGGGGGAGAGCTCCAGGGAAGCCCAGTCTGGCGGGCGCTTGCTGGGCACAAACGGAGTTTCCCTCTGGCTGTGGTGCTGCCTCCCCCAGCCTGGGGCGCTGGGACCCTGATTCCCTCCGCCCAGCGCTTAGTCTGGGCGGCCAAGCAACCTCTAGGGAAGGCAGCCCTGGCGCTCTCTTTACTGACAAAGAGCTCTGCTTGTGGGAGGCTTTGGCAGTTTGCACACCCCCGGCCCCTGAGCGTTCTGCAAAGAGGCCTGGCTCCTAGGTCCAAAGGGAAGGCCAGAGCGGAGCTGAGGCCAGCCAGGCGCCAGTCACGTCTCCCACACTCCCGCAGCCTGCTCCTTCCCGGGCGAGAACGCTAGAAGCTGGGAAGCGCTGGGCGAGGATCGCCCAGGCCAGAGCAGCCTCTCGGCCGGGGCTCTGCGCTATCGCGCCTGGGCGCAGAGCTGGAGCTCCGCCGCTCTGGCAGCTCGCTCGGTCCTTCCCAGTAACAGGCCCGCAACCCCTCTCTTCTCTCCGGCGTGCTGGGAACCGGGCTTCCAGGCCTGGGCACAGAGCCCTTGCCCGGATCTCTCTGCTCAGGGACTGGTTCCCCTGCGCTGGGGCTGTGCTCTCCCTAGCCCAAACGCACCGGGGAAGGCCCCAAACCACATCCACACGACTCTACGCTGGGGGAGAGCTCCAGGGAAGCCCAGTCTGGCAGGCGCTTTCTGGGCACAAACGGAGGATCCCTCTGGCTGTGGTGCTGCCTCCCCCAGCCAGGGGCGCTGGGACCCTGATTCCCTCCGCCCAGCGCTTAGTCTGTGCGACCTAGCAACCGCTTGGGAAGGCAGCCCTGGGCGTTCTCTTTGCCTGACAAAGAGCTCTGTTTGCGGGAGGCTTTGGCAGTTTGCACACCCCCGGCCCCTGAGCCTTCTGCAAAGAGGCCTGGCTCCTAGGTCCAAAGGGAAGGCGAGAGCGGAGCTGAGGCCAGCCAGGCGCCAGTCACGTCTCCCACACTCCCGCAGCCTGCTCCTTCCCGGGCGAGAGTGCTAGAAGCTGGGAAGCGCTGGGCGAGGCTCGCCCAGGCCAGAGCAGCCTCTCGGCCGGGGCTCTGCGCTATCGCGCCTGGGCGCAGAGCTGGAGCTCCGCCGCTCTGGCAGCTAGCTCGGTCCTTCCCAGTAACAGGCCCGCAACCCCTCTCTTCTCTCCGGCGTGCTGGGAACCGGGCTTCCAGGCCTGGGCACAGAGCCCTTGCCCGGAGCTCTCTGCTCAGGGAATGGTTCCCCTGCGCTGGGGCTGTGCTCTCCCTAGCCCAAACGCACCGGGGAAGGCCCCAAACCACATCCACACACTCTACGCTGGGGGAGAGCTCCAGGGAAGCCCAGTCTGGCAGGCGCTTTCTGGGCACAAACGGAGTTTCCCTCTGGCTGTGTTCTGCCTCCCCCAGCCAGGGGCGCTGGAACCTGATTCCCTCCGCCCAGCGCTTAGTCTGGGCGGCCGAGCAACCGCTAGGGAATGCAGCCCTGGGCGCTCTCTTTGCCTGACAAAGAGCTCTGCTTGCGCGAGGCTTTGGCAGTTTGCACACCCCCGGCCCCTGAGCCTTCTGCAAAGAGGCCTGGCTCCTAGGTCCAAAGGGAAGGCCAGAGCGGAGCTGAGGCCAGCCAGGCGCCAGTCACGTCTCCCACACTCCCGCAGCCTGCTCCTTCCCGGGCGAGAACGCTAGAAGCTGGGAAGCGCTGGGCGAGGCTCGCCCAGGCCAGAGCAGCCTCTCGGCCGGGGCTCTGCGCTATCGCGCCTGTGCGCAGAGCTGGAGCTCCGCCGCTCTGGCAGCTCGCTCGGTCCTTCCCAGTAACAGGCCCGCAACCCCTCTCTTCTCTCCGGCATACTGGGAACCGGGCTTCCGAGCCTGGGCACAGAGCACTTGCCCGGAGCTCTCTGCTCAGGGACTGGATTCCCTGCGCTGGGGCTGTGCTCTCCCTAGCCCAAACGCACCGGGGAAGGCCCCAAACCACATCCACACGACTCTACGCTGGGGGAGAGCTCCAGGGAAGCCCAGTCTGGCAGGCGCTTGCTGGGCACAAACGGAGGATCCCTCTGGCTGTGGTGCTGCCTCCCACAGCCAGGGGCGCTGGGACCCTGATTCCCTCCGCCCAGAGCTTAGTCTGGGCGTCCAAGCAACCCCTTGGGAATGCAGCCCTGGGCGCTCTCTTTGCCTGACAAAGAGCTCTGCTTGCGGGAGGCTTTGGCAGTTTGCACACCCCCGGCCCCTGAGCCTTCTGCAAAGAGGCCTGGCTCCTAGGTCCAAAGGGAAGGCGAGAGAGGAGCTGAGGCCTGCCGGCGCCAGTCACGTCTCCCACACTCCCGCAGCCTGCTCCTTCCCGGGCGAGAACGCTAGAAGCTGGGAAGTGCTGGGCGAGGCTCGCCCAGGCCAGAGCAGCCTCTCGGCCGGGGCTCTGCGCTATCGCGCCTGGGCGCAGAGCTAGAGCTCCGCCGCTCTGGCAGCTCGCTCGTTCCTTCCCAGTAACAGGCCCGCAACCCCTCTCTTCTCTCCGGCGTGCTGGGAACCGGGCTTCCAGGCCTGGGCACAGAGTCCTTGCCCGGAGCTCTCTGCTCATGGACTGGTTCCCCTGCGCTGGGGCTGTGCTCTCCCTAGCCCAAACGCACCGGGGAAGGCCCCATACCACATCCATACGACTCTACGCTGGGGAAGAGCTCCAGGGAAGCCCAGTCTGGCAGGCGTGTGCTGGGCACAAACGGAGGATCCCTCTGGCTGTGGTGCTGCCTCCCCCAGCCAGGGGCGCTGGGACCCTGATTCCCTCCGCCCAGCGCTTAGTCTGGGCGGCCAAGCAACCTCTAGGGAAGGCAGCCCTGGGCGCTCTCTTTACTGACAAAGAGCTCTGCTTGCACGAGGCTTTGGCAGTTTGCACACCCCCGGCCCCTGAGCCTTCTGCAAAGAGCCCTGGCTCCTAGATCCAAAGGGAAGGCCAGAGCGGAGCTGAGGCCAGCCAGGCGCCAGTCACGTCTCCCACACTCCCGCAGCCTGCTCCTTCCTGGGCGAGAAAGCTAGAAGCTGGGAAGCGCTGGGCGAGGCTCGCCCAGGCCAGAACAGCCTCTCGGCCAGGGCTCTGCGCTATCGCGCCTGGGCGCAGAGCTCGAGCTCCGCCGCTCTGGCAGCTCGCTCGGTCCTTCCCAGTAACAGGCCCGCAACCCCTCTCTTCTCTCCGGCGTGCTGGGAACCCGGCTTCCAGGCCTGGGCACAGAGCCCTTGCCCGGAGCTCTCTGCTCAGGGACTGGTTCCCCTGCGCTGGGGCTGTGCTCTCCCTAGCCCAAACGCACCGGGGAAGGCCCCAAACCACATCCACACGACTCTACGCTGGGGGAGAGCTCCAGGGAAGCCCAGTCTGGCAGGCGCTTGCTGGGCACAAACGGAGGATCCCTCTGGCTGTGGTGCTGCCTCCCCCAGCCAGGGGCGCTGGGACCCTGATTCCTTCCGCACAGCGCTAGTCTGCGCGGCCTAGCAACCGCTTGGGAAGGCAGCCCTGGGCGTTCTCTTTGCCTGACAAAGAGCTCTGCTTGCGGGAGGCTTTGGCAGTTTGCACACCTCCGGCCCCTGAGCCTTCTGCAAAGAGGCCTGGCTCCTAGGTCCAAAGGGAAGGCCAGAGCGCGGCTGAGGCCAGCCAGGCGCCAGTCACGTCTCCCACACTCCCGCAGCCTGCTCCTTCCCGGGCGAGAACGCTAGAAGCTGGGAAGCGCTGGGCGAGGCTCGCCCAGGCCAGAGCAGCCTCTCGGCCGGGGCTCTGCGCTATCGCGCCTGGGCGCAGAGCTGGAGCTCCGCCGCTCTGGCAGCTCGCTCGGTCCTTCCCAGTAACAGGCCCGCAACCCCTCTCTTCTCTCCGGCGTACTGGGAACCGGGCTTCCAGGCCTGGGCACAGAGCACTTGCCCGGAGCTCTCTGCTCAGGGACTGGATTCCCTGAGCTGGGGCTGTGCTCTCCCCAGCCCAATCGCACCGAGGAAGACCCCAAACCACATCCACACGACTCTAGGCTGGGGGAGAACTCCAGGGAAGCCCAGTCTGGCAGGCGCTTGCTGGGCACAAACGGAGGATCCCTCTGGCTGTGGTGCTGCCTGCCCCAGCCAGGGGCGCTGGGACCCTGATTCCCTCCGCCCGGCGCTTATTCTGGGCGGCCAAGCAACCGCTTGGGAAGGCAGCCCTGGGCGCTCTCTTTGCCTGACAAAGAGCTCTGCTTGCGGGAGGCTTTGGCAGTTTGCACACCCCAGGATCCTGAGCCTTCTGCAAAGAGGCCTGGCTCCTAGGTCCAAAGGGAAGGCCAGAGCGGAGCTGAGGCCATCCAGGCGCCAGTCACGTCTCCCACACTCCCGCAGCCTGCTCCTCCCCGGGTGAGAACGCTAGAAGCTGGGAAGCGCTGGGCGAGGCTCGCCCAGGCCAGAGCAGCCTCTCGGCCGGGGCTCTGCGCTATCGCGCCTGGGCGCAGAGCTGGAGCTCCGCCGCTCTGGCAGCTCGCTCGGTCCTTCCCAGTAACAGGCCTGCAACCCCTCTCTTCTCTCCGGCGTGCTGGGAAACGGGCTTCCAGGACTGGGCACAGAGCACGTGCTGGGAGCTTTCTGCTCAGGAACTGGTTCCCCTGCGCTGGGGCTGTGCTCTCCCTAGCCCAAACGCAACGGGGAAGGCCCCAAACCAAATCCACACACTCTACGCTGGGGGAGAGCTCCAGGGAAGCCCAGTCTGGCAGGCGCTTTCTGGGCACAAACGGAGTTTCCCTTTGGCTGTGTTCTGCCTCCCCCAGCCAGGGGCACTGGAACCTGATTCCCTCCGCCCAGCGCTTAGTCTGGGCAGCCAAGCAACCGCTAGGGAATGCAGCCCTGGGCGCTCTCTTTGCCTGACAAAGAGCTCTGCTTGCGCGAGGCTTTGGCAATTTGCACACCCCTGGCCCCTGAGCCTTCTGCAAAGAGGCCTGGCTCCTAGGTCCAAAGGGAATGCGAGAGCGGAGCTGAGGCCAGCCAGGCGCCAGTCACGTCTCCCACACTCCCGCAGCCTGCTCCTTCCCGGGCGAGAACGCTAGAAGCTGGGAAGCGCTGGGCGAGGCTCGCCCAGGCCAGAGCAGCCTCTCGGCCGGGGCTCTGCGCTATCGCGCCTGTGCGCAGAGCTGGAGCTCTGCCGCTCTGGCAGCTCGCTCGGGCCTTCCCAGTAACAGGCCCGCAACCCCTCTCTTCTCTCCGGCATACTGGGAACCGGGCTTCCGAGCCTGGGCACAGAGCACTTGCCCGGAGCTCTCTGCTCAGGGACTGGATTCCCTGAGCTGGGGCTGTGCTCTCCCTAGCCCAAACGCACCGAGGAAGGCCCCAAACCACATCCACACGACTCTAGGCTGGGGGAGAACTCCAGGGAAGCCCAGTCTGGCAGGCGCTTGCTGGGCACAAACGGAGGATCCCTCTGGCTGTGGTGCTGCCTCCCACAGCCAGGGGCGCTGGGACCCTGATTCCCTCCGCCCAGAGCTTAGTCTGGGCGTCCAAGCAACCCCTTGGGAATGCAGCCCTGGGCGCTCTCTTTGCCTGACAAAGAGCTCTGCTTGCGGGAGGCTTTGGCAGTTTGCACACCCCCGGCCCCTGAGCCTTCTGCAAAGAGGCCTGGCTCCTAGGTCCAAAGGGAAGGCCAGAGCGGAGCTGAGGCCTGCCGGCGCCAGTCACGTCTCCCACACTCCCGCAGCCTGCTCCTTCCCGGGCGAGAACGCTAGAAGCTGGGAAGCGCTGGGCGAGGCTCGCCCAGGCCAGAGCAGCCTCTCGGCCGGGGCTCTGCGCTATCGCGCCTGGGCGCAGAGCTGGAGCTCCGCCGCTCTGGCAGCTCGCTCGTTCCTTCCCAGTAACAGGCCCGCAACCCCTCTCTTCTCTCCGGCGTGCTGGGAACCGGGCTTCCAGGCCTGGGCACAGAGTCCTTGCCCGGAGCTCTCTGCTCATGGACTGGTTCCCCTGCGCTGGGGCTGTGCTCTCCCTAGCCCAAACGCACCGGGGAAGGCCCCAAACCACATCCACACGACTCTACGCTGGGGGAGAGCTCCAGGGAAGCCCAGTCTGGCAGGCGCTTTCTGGGCACAAACGGAGGATCCCTCTGGCTGTGGTGCTGCCTGCCCCAGCCAAGGGCGCTGGGACCCTGATTCCCACCGCCCAGCGCTTAGTCTGGGCGGCCAAGCAACCTCTAGGGAAGGCAGCCCTGGCGCTCTCTTTGCATGACAAAGAGCTCTGCTTGCGCGAGGCTTTGGCAGTTTGCACACCCCCGGCCCCTGAGCCTTCTGCAAAGAGGCCTGGCTCCTAGGTCCAAAGGGAAGGCCAGAGCGGAGCTGAGGCCAGCCAGGCGCCAGTCACGTCTCCCACACTCCCGCAGCCTGCTCCTTCCCGGGCGAGAACGCTAGAAGCTGGGAAGCGCTGGGCGAGGCTCGCCCAGGCCAGAGCAGCCTCTCGGCCGGGGCTCTGCGCTATCGCGCCTGGGCGCAGAGCTGGAGCTCCGCCGCTCTGGCAGCTCGCTCGGTCCTTCCCAGTAACAGGCCCGCAACCCCTCTCTTCTCTCCGGCGTACTGGGAACCGGGCTTCCAAGAATGGGCACAGAGCACTTTCCTGGAGCTCTCTGCTCAGGGACTGGTGCCCCTGCGCTGGGGCTGTGCTCTCCCTAGGCCAAACGCACCGGGGAAGGCCCCAAACCACATCCACACGACACTACTCTGGGGGAGAGCTCCAGGGAAGCCCAGTCTGGCAGGCGCTTTCTGGGCACAAACGGAGGATCCCTCTGGCTGTGGTGCTGCCTCCCCCAGCCAGGGGCGCTGGGACCCTGATTCCCTCCGCCCAGCGCTTAGTCTGGGCGGCCAAGCAACCGCTTGGGAATGCAGCCCTGGGCGCTCTCTTTGCCTGACAAAGAGCTCTGCTTGCGGGAGGCTTTGGCTGTTTGCACACCCCCGGCCCCTGAGCCTTCTGCAAAGAGGCCTGGCTCCTAGGTCCAAAGGGAAGGCGAGAGCGGAGCTGAGGCCAGCCAGGCGCCAGTCACGTCTCCCACACTCCCGCAGCCTGCTCCTTCCCGGGCGAGAACGCTAGAAGCTGGGAATCGCTGGGCGACGCTCGCCCAGGCCAGAGCAGCCTCTCGGCCGGGGCTCTGCGCTATCGCGCCTGGGCGCAGAGCTGGAGCTCCGCCGCTCTGGCAGCTCGCTCGGTCCTTCCCAGTAACAGGCCCGCAACCCCTCTCTTCTCTCCGGCATGCTGGGAACCGGGCTTCCAGGCCTGGGCACAGAGCCCTTGCCCGGAGCTCTCTGCTCAGGGACTGGTTCCCCTGCGCTGGGGCTGTGCTCTCCCTAGCCCAAACGCACCGGGGAAGGCCCCAAACCACATCCACACGACTCTACGCTGGGGAAGAGCTCCAGGGAAGCCCAGTCTGGCAGGCGCTTGCTGGGCACAAACGGAGTTTCCCTCCTGCTGTGGTGCTTCCTCCCCCAGCCAGGGGCCCTGGGACACTGATTCCCTCCGCCCAGCGCTTAATCTGTGCGCCCAAGCAACCGCTGGGGAATGCAGCCCTGGGCGCTCTCTTTGCCTGACAAAGAGCTCTGCTTGCGGGAGGCTTTGGCAATTTGCACACCCCCGGATCCTGAGCCTTCTGCAAAGAGGCCTGGCTCCTAGGTCCAAAGGGAAGGCCTGAGCGGAGCTGAGGCCAGCCAGGCGCCAGTCACGTCTCCCACACTCCCGCAGCCTGCTCCTTCCCGGGCGAGAACGCTAGAAGCTGGGAAGCGCTGGGCGGGGTTTGCCCAGGCCAGAGCAGCCTCTCGGCCGGGGCTCTGCGCTATCGCGCCTGGGCGCAGAGCTGGAACTCCGCCGCTCTGGCATATCGCTCGGTCCTTCCCAGTAACAGGCCCGCAACCCCTCTCTTCTCTCCGGCGTGCTGGGAACCGGGCTTCCAGGCCTGGGCACAGAGCCCTTGCCCGGAGCTCTCTGCTCAGGGACTGGTTCCCCTGCGCTGGGGCTGTGCTCTCCCTAGCCCAAACGCACCGGGGAAGGCCCCAAACCACATCCACACGACTCTACGCTGGGGGAGAGCTCCAGGGAAGCCCAGTCTGGCAGGCGCTTGCTGGGCACAAACGGAGGATCCCTCTGGCTGTGGTGCTGCCTCCCCCAGCCAGGGGCGCTGGGACCCTGATTCCCTACGCCCAGCGCTTAGTCTGGGCGGCCAAGCAACCGCTTGGGAAGGCAGCCCTGGGCGCTCTCTTTGCCTGACAAAGAGCTCTGCTTGCGGGAGGCTTTGGCAGTTTGCACACCCCCGGCCCCTGAGCCCTCTGCAAAGAGGCCTGGCTCCTAGGTCCAAAGGGAAGGCGAGAGCGGAGCTGAGGCCAGCCAGGCGCCAGTCACGTCTCCCACACTCCCGCAGCCTGCTCCTTCCCGGGCGAGAACGCTAGAAGCTGGGAAGCGCTGGGCGAGGCTCGCCCAGGCCAGAGCAGCCTCTCAGCCGGGGCTCTGCGCTATCGCGCTTGGGCGCAGAGCTGGAGCTCCGCCGCTCTGGCAGCTCGCTCGGTCCTTCCCAGTAACAGGCCCGCAACCCCTCTCTTCTCTCCGGCGTGCTGGGAACCGGGCTTCCAGGCCTGGGCACAGAGCCCTTGCCCGGAGCTCTCTGCTCAGGGACTGGTTCCCCTGCGCTGGGGCTGTGCTCTCCCTAGCCCAAACGCACCGGGGAAGGCCCCAAACCACATCCACACGACTCTACGCTGGGGGAGAGCTCCAGGGAAGCCCAGTCTGGCAGGCGCTTGCTGGGCACAAACGGAGGATCCCTCTGGCTGTGGTGCTGCCTCCCCCAGCCAGGGGCGCTGGGACCCTGATTCTCTCCGCCCAGCGCTTAGTCTGGGCGGCCAAGCAACCGCTTGGGAAGGCAGCCCTGGGCGCTCTCTTTGCCTGACAAAGAGCTCTGCTTGCGGGAGGCTTTGGCAGTTTGCACACCCCCGGCCCCTGAGCCTTCTGCAAAGAGGCCTGGCTCCTAGGTCCAAAGGGAAGGCCAGAGCGGAGCAGAGGCCAGCCAGGCGCCAGTCACGTCTCCCACACTCCCGCAGCCTGCTCCTTCCCGGGCGAGAACGCTAGAAGCTGGGAAGCGCTGGGCGAGGCTCGCCCAGGCCAGAGCAGCCTCTTTGCCGGGGCTCTGCGCTATCGAGCCTGGGCGCAGTGCTGGAGCTCCGCCGCTCTGGCAGCTCACTCGGTCCTTCCCAGTAACAGGCCCGCAACCCCTCTCTTCTCTCCGGCGTGCTGGGAACCGGGCTTCCAGGCCTGGGCACAGAGCCCTTGCCCGGAGCTCTCTGCTCAGGGACTGGTTCCCCTGCGCTGGGGCTGTGCTCTCCCTAGCCCAAACGCACCGGGGAAGGCCCCAAACCACATCCACACGACTCTACGCTGGGGGAGAGCTCCAGGGAAGCCCAGTCTGGCAGGCGCTTGCTGGGCACAAACGGAGGATCCCTCTGGCTGTGGTGCTGCCTCCCCCAGCCAGGGGCGCTGGGACCCTGATTCCCTCCGCCCAGCGCTTAGTCTGGGCGGCCAAGCAACCGCTTGGGAAGGCAGCCCTGGGCGCTCTCTTTGCCTGACAAAGAGCTCTGCTTGCGGGAGGCTTTGGCAGTTTGCACACCCCCGGCCCCTGAGCCTTCTGCAAAGAGGCCTGGCTCCTAGGTCCAAAGGGAAGGCGAGAGCGGAGCTGAGGCCAGCCAGGCGCCAGGCACGTCTCCCACACTCCCGCAGCCTGCTCCTTCCCGGGCGAGAACGCTAGAAGCTGGGAAGCGCTGGGCGAGGCTCGCCCAGGCCAGAGCAGCCTCTCGGCCGGGGCTCTGCGCTATCGCGCCTGGGCGCAGAGCTGGAGCTCCGCCGCTCTGGCAGCTCGCTCGGTCCTTCCCAGTAACAGGCCCGCAACCCCTCTCTTCTCTCCGGCGTGCTGGGAACCGGGCTTCCAGGCCTGGGCACAGAGCACTTGCCCGGAGCTCTCTGCTCAGGGACTGGTTCCCCTGCGCTGGGGCTGTGCTCTCCCTAGCCCAAACGCACTGGGGAAGGCCCTAAACCACATCCACACGACTCTACGCTGGGGGAGAGCTCCAGGGAAGCCCAGTCTGGCAGGCGCTTGCTGGGCACAAACGGAGGATCCCTCTGGCTGTGGTGCTGCCTCCCCCAGCCAGGGGCGCTGGGACCCTGATTCCCTCCGCCCAGCGCTTAGTCTGGGCGGCCAAGCAACAGCTGGGGAACGCAGCCCTGGGCGCTCTCTTTGCCTGACAAAGAGCTCTGCTTGCTGGAGGCTTTGGCAGTTTGCACACCCCCGGCCCCTGAGCCTTCTGCAAAGAGGCCTGGCTCCTAGGTCCAAAGGGAAGGCCAGAGCGGAGCTGAGGCCAGCCAGGCGCCAGGCACGTCTCCCACACTCCCGCAGTCTGCTCCTTCCCGGGCGAGAACGCTAGAAGCTGGGAAGCGCTGGGCGAGGCTCGCCCAGGCCAGAGCAGCCTCTCGGCAGGGGCTCTGCGCTATCGCGCCTGGGCGCAGAGCTGGAGCTCCGCCGCTCTGGCAGCTCGCTCGGTCCTTCCCAGGAACAGGCCCGCAACCCCTCTCTTCTCTCCGGCGTGCTGGGAACCGGGCTTCCAGGCCTGGGCACAGAGCACTTGCCCGGAGCTCTCTGCTCAGGGACTGGATCCCCTGAGCTGGGGCTGTGCTCTCCCTAACCCAAACGCACCGGGGAAGGCCCCAAACCACATCCACACGACTCTACGCTGGGGGAGAGCTCCAGGGAAGCCCAGTCTGGCAGGCGCTTGCTGGGCACAAACGGAGGATCCCTCTGGCTGTGGTGCTGCCTCCCCCAGCCAGGGGCGCTGGGACCCTGATTCCCTCCGCCCAGCGCTTAGTCTGGGCGGCCAAGCAACCGCTGGGGAATGCAGCCCTGGGCGCTCTCTTTGCCTGACAAAGAGCTCTGCTTGCGGGAGGCTTTGGCAGTTTGCACACCCCCGGCCCCTGAGCCTTCTGCAAAGAGGCCTGGCTCCTAGGTCCAAAGGGAAGGCGAGAGCGGAGCTGAGGCCAGCCAGGCGCCAGTCACGTCTCCCACACTCCCGCAGCCTGCTCCTTCCCGGGCGAGAACGCTAGAAGCTGGGAAGCGCTGGGCGAGGCTCGCCCAGGCCAGAGCAGCCTCTCGGCCGGGGCTCTGCGCTATCGCGCCTGGGCGCAGAGCTGGAGCTCCGCCGCTCTGGCAGCTCGCTCGGTCCTTCCCAGTAACAGGCCCGCAACCCCTCTCTTCTCTCCGGCGTGCTGGGAACCGGGCTTCCAGGCCTGGGCACAGAGCCCTTGCCCGGAGCTCTCTGCTCAGGGACTGGTTCCCCTGCGCTGGGGCTGTGCTCTCCCTAGCCCAAACGCACCGGGGAAGGCCCCAAACCACATCCACACGACTCTACGCTGGGGGAGAGCTCCAGGGAAGCCCAGTCTGGCAGGCGCTTGCTGGGCACAAACGGAGGATCCCTCTGGCTGTGGTGCTGCCTCCCCCAGCCAGGGGCGCTGGGACCCTGATTCCCACCGCCCAGCGCTTAGTCTGGGCGGCCAAGCAACCTCTAGGGAAGGCAGCCCTGGCGCTCTCTTTGCATGACAAAGAGCTCTGCTTGCGCGAGGCTTTGGCAGTTTGCACACCCCCGGCCCCTGAGCCTTCTGCAAAGAGGCCTGGCTCCTAGGTCCAAAGGGAAGGCCAGAGCGGAGCTGAGGCCAGCCAGGCGCCAGTCACGTCTCCCACACTCCCGCAGCCTGCTCCTTCCCGGGCGAGAACGCTAGAAGCTGGGAAGCGCTGGGCGAGGCTCGCCCAGGCCAGAGCAGCCTCTCGGCCGGTGCTCTGCGCTATCGCGCCTGGGCGCAGAGCTGGAGCTCCGCCGCTCTGGCAGCTCGCTCGGTCCTTCCCAGTAACAGGCCCGCAACCCCTCTCTTCTCTCCGGCGTACTGGGAACCGGGCTTCCAAGAATGGGCACAGAGCACTTTCCTGGAGCTCTCTGCTCAGGGACTGGTGCCCCTGCGCTGGGGCTGTGCTCTCCCTAGGCCAAACGCACCGGGGAAGGCCCCAAACCACATCCACACGACACTACTCTGGGGGAGAGCTCCAGGGAAGCCCAGTCTGGCAGGCGCTTTCTGGGCACAAATGGAGGATCCCTCTGGCTGTGGTGCTGCCTCCCCCAGCCAGGGGCGCTGGGACCCTGATTCCCTCCGCCCAGCGCTTAGTCTGGGCGGCCAAGCAACCGCTTGGGAATGCAGCCCTGGGCGCTCTCTTTGCCTGACAAAGAGCTCTGCTTGCGGGAGGCTTTGGCTGTTTGCACACCCCCGGCCCCTGAGCCTTCTGCAAAGAGGCCTGGCTCCTAGGTCCAAAGGGAAGGCGAGAGCGGAGCTGAGGCCAGCCAGGCGCCAGTCACGTCTCCCACACTCCCGCAGCCTGCTCCTTCCCGGGCGAGAACGCTAGAAGCTGGGAAGCGCTGGGCGACGCTCGCCCAGGCCAGAGCAGCCTCTCGGCCGGGGCTCTGCGCTATCGCGCCTGGGCGCAGAGCTGGAGCTCCGCCGCTCTGGCAGCTCGCTCGGTCCTTCCCAGTAACAGGCCCGCAACCCCTCTCTTCTCTCCGGCGTGCTGGGAACCGGGCTTCCAGGCCTGGGCACAGAGCCCTTGCCCGGAGCTCTCTGCTCAGGGACTGGTTCCCCTGCGCTGGGGCTGTGCTCTCCCTAGCCCAAACGCACCGGGGAAGGCCCCAAACCACATCCACACGACTCTACGCTGGGGAAGAGCTCCAGGGAAGCCCAGTCTGGCAGGCGCTTGCTGGGCACAAACGG
This sequence comes from Bubalus kerabau, assembly GCF_029407905.1. Taxonomy (NCBI): domain Eukaryota; kingdom Metazoa; phylum Chordata; class Mammalia; order Artiodactyla; family Bovidae; genus Bubalus; species Bubalus kerabau. The sequence continues at coordinate 46,023,150 of NC_073625.1, forward strand.
AGTTTCCCTCCTGCTGTGGTGCTTCCTCCCCCAGCCAGGGGCCCTGGGACACTGATTCCCTCCGCCCAGCGCTTAATCTGGGCGCCCAAGCAACCGCTGGGGAATGCAGCCCTGGGCGCTCTCTTTGCCTGACAAAGAGCTCTGCTTGCGGGAGGCTTTGGCAGTTTGCACACCCCCGGATCCTGAGCCTTCTGCAAAGAGGCCTGGCTCCTAGGTCCAAAGGGAAGGCCTGAGCGGAGCTGAGGCCAGCCAGGCGCCAGTCACGTCTCCCACACTCCCGCAGCCTGCTCCTTCCCGGGCGAGAACGCTAGAAGCTGGGAAGCGCTGGGCGGGGTTTGCCCAGGCCAGAGCAGCCTCTCGGCCGGGGCTCTGCGCTATCGCGCCTGGGCGCAGAGCTGGAACTCCGCCGCTCTGGCATATCGCTCGGTCCTTCCCAGTAACAGGCCCGCAACCCCTCTCTTCTCTCCGGCGTGCTGGGAACCGGGCTTCCAGGCCTGGGCACAGAGCCCTTGCCCGGAGCTCTCTGCTCAGGGACTGGTTCCCCTGCGCTGGGGCTGTGCTCTCCCTAGCCCAAACGCACCGGGCAAGGCCCCAAACCACATCCACACGACTCTACGCTGGGGGAGAGCTCCAGGGAAGCCCAGTCTGGCAGGCGCTTGCTGGGCACAAACGGAGGATCCCTCTGGCTGTGGTGCTGCCTCCCCCAGCCAGGGGCGCTGGGACCCTGATTCCCTCCGCCCAGCGCTTAGTCTGGGCGGCCAAGCAACCGCTTGGGAAGGCAGCCCTGGGCGCTCTCTTTGCCTGACAAAGAGCTCTGCTTGCGGGAGGCTTTGGCAGTTTGCACACCCCCAGCCCCTGAGCCCTCTGCAAAGAGGCCTGGCTCCTAGGTCCAAAGGGAAGGCGAGAGCGGAGCTGAGGCCAGCCAGGCGCCAGTCACGTCTCCCACACTCCCGCAGCCTGCTCCTTCCCGGGCGAGAACGCTAGAAGCTGGGAAGCGCTGGGCGAGGCTCGCCCAGGCCAGAGCAGCCTCTCAGCCGGGGCTCTGCGCTATCGCGCTTGGGCGCAGAGCTGGAGCTCCGCCGCTCTGGCAGCTCGCTCGGTCCTTCCCAGTAACAGGCCCGCAACCCCTCTCTTCTCTCCGGCGTGCTGGGAACCGGGCTTCCAGGCCTGGGCACAGAGCCCTTGCCCGGAGCTCTCTGCTCAGGGACTGGTTCCCCTGCGCTGGGGCTGTGCTCTCCCTAGCCCAAACGCACCGGGGAAGGCCCCAAACCACATCCACACGACTCTACGCTGGGGGAGAGCTCCAGGGAAGCCCAGTCTGGCAGGCGCTTGCTGGGCACAAACGGAGGATCCCTCTGGCTGTGGTGCTGCCTCCCCCAGCCAGGGGCGCTGGGACCCTGATTCTCTCCGCCCAGCGCTTAGTCTGGGCGGCCAAGCAACCGCTTGGGAAGGCAGCCCTGGGCGCTCTCTTTGCCTGACAAAGAGCTCTGCTTGCGGGAGGCTTTGGCAGTTTGCACACCCCCGGCCCCTGAGCCTTCTGCAAAGAGGCCTGGCTCCTAGGTCCAAAGGGAAGGCCAGAGCGGAGCAGAGGCCAGCCAGGCGCCAGTCACGTCTCCCACACTCCCGCAGCCTGCTCCTTCCCGGGCGAGAACGCTAGAAGCTGGGAAGCGCTGGGCGAGGCTCGCCCAGGCCAGAGCAGCCTCTTTGCCGGGGCTCTGCGCTATCGAGCCTGGGCGCAGTGCTGGAGCTCCGCCGCTCTGGCAGCTCACTCGGTCCTTCCCAGTAACAGGCCCGCAACCCCTCTCTTCTCTCCGGCGTGCTGGGAACCGGGCTTCCAGGCCTGGGCACAGAGCCCTTGCCCGGAGCTCTCTGCTCAGGGACTGGTTCCCCTGCGCTGGGGCTGTGCTCTCCCTAGCCCAAACGCACCGGGGAAGGCCCCAAACCACATCCACACGACTCTACGCTGGGGGAGAGCTCCAGGGAAGCCCAGTCTGGCAGGCGCTTGCTGGGCACAAACGGAGGATCCCTCTGGCTGTGGTGCTGCCTCCCCCAGCCAGGGGCGCTGGGACCCTGATTCCCTCCGCCCAGCGCTTAGTCTGGGCGGCCAAGCAACCGCTTGGGAAGGCAGCCCTGGGCGCTCTCTTTGCCTGACAAAGAGCTCTGCTTGCGGGAGGCTTTGGCAGTTTGCACACCCCCGGCCCCTGAGCCTTCTGCAAAGAGGCCTGGCTCCTAGGTCCAAAGGGAAGGCCAGCGCGGAGCTGAGGCCAGCCAGGCGCCAGGCACGTCTCCCACACTCCCGCAGCCTGCTCCTTCCCGGGCGAGAACGCTAGAAGCTGGGAAGCGCTGGGCGAGGCTCGCCCAGGCCAGAGCAGCCTCTCGGCCGGGGCTCTGCGCTATCGCGCCTGGGCGCAGAGCTGGAGCTCCGCCGCTCTGGCAGCTCGCTCGGTCCTTCCCAGTAACAGGCCCGCAACCCCTCTCTTCTCTCCGGCGTGCTGGGAACCGGGCTTCCAGGCCTGGGCACAGAGCACTTGCCCGGAGCTCTCTGCTCAGGGACTGGTTCCCCTGCGCTGGGGCTGTGCTCTCCCTAGCCCAAACGCACTGGGGAAGGCCCTAAACCACATCCACACGACTCTACGCTGGGGGAGAGCTCCAGGGAAGCCCAGTCTGGCAGGCGCTTGCTGGGCACAAACGGAGGATCCCTCTGGCTGTGGTGCTGCCTCCCCCAGCCAGGGGCGCTGGGACCCTGATTCCCTCCGCCCAGCGCTTAGTCTGGGCGGCCAAGCAACAGCTGGGGAACGCAGCCCTGGGCGCTCTCTTTGCCTGACAAAGAGCTCTGCTTGCTGGAGGCTTTGGCAGTTTGCACACCCCCGGCCCCTGAGCCTTCTGCAAAGAGGCCTGGCTCCTAGGTCCAAAGGGAAGGCCAGAGCGGAGCTGAGGCCAGCCAGGCGCCAGGCACGTCTCCCACACTCCCGCAGTCTGCTCCTTCCCGGGCGAGAACGCTAGAAGCTGGGAAGCGCTGGGCGAGGCTCGCCCAGGCCAGAGCAGCCTCTCGGCAGGGGCTCTGCGCTATCGCGCCTGGGCGCAGAGCTGGAGCTCCGCCGCTCTGGCAGCTCGCTCGGTCCTTCCCAGGAACAGGCCCGCAACCCCTCTCTTCTCTCCGGCGTGCTGGGAACCGGGCTTCCAGGCCTGGGCACAGAGCACTTGCCCGGAGCTCTCTGCTCAGGGACTGGATCCCCTGAGCTGGGGCTGTGCTCTCCCTAACCCAAACGCACCGGGGAAGGCCCCAAACCACATCCACATGACTCTACGCTGGGGGAGAGCTCCAGGGAAGCCCAGTCTGGCAGGCGCTTGCTGGGCACAAACGGAGGATCCCTCTGGCTGTGGTGCTGCCTCCCCCAGCCAGGGGCGCTGGGACCCTGATTCCCTCCGCCCAGCGCTTAGTCTGGGCGGCCAAGCAACCGCTGGGGAATGCAGCCCTGGGCGCTCTCTTTGCCTGACAAAGAGCTCTGCTTGCGGGAGGCTTTGGCAGTTTGCACACCCCCGGCCCCTGAGCCTTCTGCAAAGAGGCCTGGCTCCTAGGTCCAAAGGGAAGGCGAGAGCGGAGCTGAGGCCAGCCAGGCGCCAGTCACGTCTCCCACACTCCCGCAGCCTGCTCCTTCCCGGGCGAGAACGCTAGAAGCTGGGAAGCGCTGGGCGAGGCTCGCCCAGGCCAGAGCAGCCTCTCGGCCGGGGCTCTGCGCTATCGCGCCTGGGCGCAGAGCTGGAGCTCCGCCGCTCTGGCAGCTCGCTCGGTCCTTCCCAGTAACAGGCCCGCAACCCCTCTCTTCTCTCCGGCGTGCTGGGAACCGGGCTTCCAGGCCTGGGCACAGAGCCCTTGCCCGGAGCTCTCTGCTCAGGGACTGGTTCCCCTGCGCTGGGGCTGTGCTCTCCCTAGCCCAAACGCACCGGGGAAGGCCCCAAACCACATCCACACGACTCTACGCTGGGGGAGAGCTCCAGGGAAGCCCAGTCTGGCAGGCGCTTGCTGGGCACAAACGGAGGATCCCTCTGGCTGTGGTGCTGCCTCCCCCAGCCAGGGGCGCTGGGACCCTGATTCCCTCCGCCCAGCGCTTAGTCTGGGCGGCCAAGCAACCGCTTGGGAAGGCAGCCCTGGGCGCTCTCTTTGCCTGACATAGAGCTCTGCTTGCGGGAGGCTTTGGCAGTTTGCACACCCCCGGCCCCTGAGCCTTCTGCAAAGAGGCCTGGCTCCTAGGTCCAAAAGGAAGGCCAGAGCGGAGCAGAGGCCAGCCAGGCGCCAGTCACGTCTCCCACACTCCCGCAGCCTGCTCCTTCCCGGGCGAGAACGCTAGAAGCTGGGAAGCGCTGGGCGAGGCTCGCCCAGGCCAGAGCAGCCTCTCGGCCGGGGCTGTGCGCTATCGCGCCTGGGCGAGGAGCTGGAGCTCCGCCGCTCTGGCAGCTCGCTCGGTCCTTCCCAGTAACAGGCCCGCAACCCCTCTCTTCTCTCCGGCGTGCTGGGAACCGGGCTTCCAGGCCTGGGCACAGAGCACTTGCCCGGAGCTCTCTGCTCAGGGACTGGTTCCCCTGCGCTGGGGCTGTGCTCTCCCCAGCCCAAACGCACCGGGGAAGGCCCTAAACCACATCCACACGACTCTACGCTGGGGGAGAGCTCCAGGGAAGCCCAGTCTTGCAGGCGCTTGCTGGGCACAAACGGAGGATCCCTATGGCTGTGGTGCTGCCTCCCCCAGCCAGCGGCGCTGGGACCCTGATTCCCTCTGCCCAGCGCTTAGTCTGGGAGACCAAGCAACTGCTTGGGAAGGCAGCCCTGGGCGCTCTCTTTCCCTGACAAAGAGCTCTGCTTGCGAGAGGCTTTGGCAGTTTGCACACCCCCGTCCCCTGAGCCTTCTGCAAAGAGGCCTGGCTCCTAGGTCCAAAGGGAAGGCCAGAGCGGAGCTGAGGCCAGCCAGGCGCCAGTCACGTCTCCCACACTCCCGCAGCCTGCTCCTTCCCGGGCGAGAACGCTAGAAGCTGGGAAGCGCTGGGCGAGGCTCGCCCAGGCCAGAGCAGCCTCTCGGCCGGGGCTCTGCGTTATCGCGCCTTGGCGCAGAGCTGGAGCTCCGCCGCTCTGGCAGCTCGCTCGGTCCTTCCCAGTAACAGGCCCACAACCCCTCTCTTCTCTCCGGCGTGCTGGGATCCGGGCTTCCAGGCCTGGGCACAGAGCCCTTGTCCGGAGCTGTCTGCTCAGGGACTGGTTCCCCTGCGCTGGGGCTGTGCTCTCTCTAGCGCAAACTAACCGGGGAAGGACCCAAACCACATCCACACGACTCTACACTGGGGGAGAGCTCCAGGGAAGCCCAGTCTGGCAGGCGCTTTCTGGGCACAAACGGAGGATCCCTCTGGCTGTGGTGCTGCCTCCCCCAGCCAGGGGCGCTGGGACCCTGATTCCCTCCGCCCAGCGCTTAGTCTGGGCGGCCAAGCAACCGCTTGGGAAGGCAGCCCTGGGCGCTCTCTTTTCATGACAAAGAGCTCTGCTTGCGGGAGGCTTTGGCAGTTTGCACACCCCTGGCCCCTGAGCCTTCTGCAAAGAGGCCTGGCTCCTAGGTCGAAAGGGAAGGCCATAGCGGAGCTGAGGCCAGCCAGGCGCCAGTCACGTCTCCCACACTCCCGCAGCCTGCTCCTTCCCGGGCGAGAACGCTAGAAGCTGGGAAGCGCTGGGCGAGGCTCGCCCAGGCCAGAGCAGCCTCTCGGCCGGGGCTCTGCGCTATCGCGCCTGGGCGCAGAGCTGGAGCTCCGCAGCTCTGGCAGCTCGCTCGGTACCTTCCCAGTAACAGGCCCGCAACCCCTCTCTTCTCTCCGGCGTGCTGGGAACCGGGCTTCCAGGCCTGGGCACAGAACACTTGCCCGGAGCTCTCTGCTCAGGAACTGGTTCCCCTGCGCTGCGGCTGTGCTCTCCCTAGCCCAAACGCACCGGGGAAGGCCCCAAACCACATCCACACACTCTACACTGGGGGAGAGCTCCAGGGAAGCCCAGTCTGGCAGGCGCTTTCTGGGCACAAACGGAGTTTCCCTCTGGCTGTGGTGCTGCCTCCCCCAGCCAGGGGCCCTGGGACCCTGATTCCCTCCGCCCAGCGCTTAGTCTGGGCGTCCAAGCAACCGCTTGGGAATGCAGCCCTGGGCGCTCTCTTTGCCTGACAAAGAGCTCTGCTTGCGGGAGGCATTGGCAGTTTGCACAACCCCGGCCCCTGAGCCTTCTGCAAAGAGGCCTGGCTCCTAGGTCCAAAGGGAAGGCCAGAGCGGAGCTGAGGCCAGCCAGGCGCCAGTCACGTCTCCCACACTCCCGCAGCCTGCTCCTTCCCGGGCGAGAACGCTAGAAGCTGGGAAGCGCTGGGCGAGGCTCGCCCAGGCCAGAGCAGCCTCTCGGCCGGGGCTCTGCGCTATCGCGCCTGGGCGCAGAGCTGGAGCTCCGCCGCTCTGGCAGCTCGCTCGGTCCTTCCCAGTAACAGGCCCGCAACCCCTCTCTTCTCTCCGGCGTGCTGGGAACCGGGCTTCCAGGCCTGGGCACAGAGCCCTTGCCCGGAGCTCTCTGCTCAGGGACTGGTTCCCCTGCGCTGGGGCTGTGCTCTCCCTAGCCCAAACGCACCGGGGAAGACCCCAAACCACATCCACACGACTCTACGCTGGGGGAGAGCTCCAGGGAAGCCCAGTCTGGCAGGCGCTTGCTGGGCACAAACGGAGGATCCCTCTGGCTGTGGTGCTGACTCCCCCAGCCAGGGGCCCTGAGACCTTGATTCCCTCCGCCCAGCGCTTAGTCTGGGCGGCCAAGCAACCGCTTGGGAATGCAGCCCTGGGCGCTCTCTTGCCTGACAAAGAGCTCTGCTTGCGGGAGGCTTTGGCAGTTTGTACACCCCCGGCCCCTGAGCCTTCTGCAAAGAGGCCTGGCTCCTAGGTCCAAAGGGAAGGCGAGAGCGGAGCTGAGGCCAGCCAGGCGCCAGTCACGTCTCCCACACTCCCGCAGCCTGCTCCTTCCCGGGCGAGAACTCTAGAAGCTTGGAAGCGCTGGGCGATGCTCTTCCAGGCCAGAGCAGCCTCTCGGCCGGGGCTCTGCGCTATCGCGCCTGGGCGCAGAGCTGGAGCTCCACCGCTCTGGCAGCTCGCTCGGTCCTTCCCAGTAACAGGCCCGCAACCCCTCTCTTCTCTCCGGCGTGCTGGGAACCGGGCTTCCAGGCCTGGGCACAGAGCCCTTGCCCGGAGCTCTCTGCTCAGGGACTGGTTCCCCTGCGCTGGGGCTGTGCTCTCCCTAGCCCAAACGCACCGGGGAAGGCCCCAAACCACATCCACACGGCTCTACGCTGGGGGAGAGCTCCAGGGAAGCCCAGTCTGGCAGGCGCTTGCTGGGCACAAACGGAGGCTCCCTCTGGCTGTGGTGCTGCCTCCCCCAGCCAGGGGCGCTGGGACCCTGATTCCCTCCGCCCAGCGCTTAGCCTGGGCGGCCAAGCAACCACTTGGGAAGGCAGCCCTGGGCGCTCTCTTTGCCTGACAAAGAGCTCTGCTTGCGCGAGGCTTTGGCAGTTTGCACACCCCCGGCCCCTGAGCCTTCTGCAAAGAGGCCTGGCTCCTAGGTCCAAAGGGAAGGCGAGAGCGGAGCTGAGGCCAGCCAGGCGCCAGTCACATCTCCCACACTCCCGCAGCCTGCTCCTTCCCTGGCGAGAACGCTAGAAGCTGGGAAGCGCTGGGCGAGGCTCGCCCAGGCCAGAGCAGCCTCTCGGCCGGGGCTCTGCGCTATCGCGCCTGGGCGCAGAGCTGGAGCTCCGCCGCTCTGGCAGCTCGCTCGGTCCTTCCCAGTAACAGGCCCGCAACCCCTCTCTTCTCTCCGGCGTGCTGGGAACCGGGCTTCCAGGCCTGGGCACAGAGCCCTTGCCCGGAGCTCTCTGCTCAGGGACTGGTTCCCCTGCGCTGGGGCTGTGCTCTCCCTAGCCCAAACGCACCGGGGAAGGCCCCAAACCACATCCACACGACTCTACGCTGGGGGAGAGCTCCAGGGAAGCCCAGTCTGGCAGGCGCTTGCTGGGCACAAACGGAGGATCCCTCTGGCTGTGGTGCTGCCTCCCCCAGCCAGGGGCGCTGGGACCCTGATTCCCTCCGCCCAGCGCTTAGGCTGGGCGGCCAAGCAACCGCTTGGGAATGCAGCCCTGGGCGCTCTCTTTGCCTGACACAGAGCTCTGCTTGCGGGAGGCTTTGGCAGTTTGCACACCCCCGGCCCCTGAGCCTTCTGCAAAGAGGCCTGGCTCCTAGGTCCAAAGGGAAGGCCAGAGAGGAGCTGAGGCCAGCCAGGCGCCAGTCACGTCTCCCACCCTCCCGCAGCCTGCTCCTTCCCGGGCGAGAACGCTAGAAGCTGGGAAGCGCTGGGCGAGGCTCGCCCAGGCCAGAGCAGCCTCTCGGCCGGGGCTGTGCGCTATCGCGCCTGGGCGCAGAGCTGGAGCTCCGCCGCTCTGGCAGCTCGCTCGGTCCTTGCCAGTAACAGGCCCGCAACCCCTCTATTCTCTCCGGCGTGCTGGGAACCGGGCTTCCAGGCCTGGGCACAGAGCCCTTGCCCGGAGCTCTCTGCTCAGGGACTGGTTCCCCTGCGCTTGGGCTGTGCTCTCCCTAGCCCAAACGCACCGGGGAAGGCCCCAAACCACATCCACACGACTCTACGCTGGGGGAGAGCTCCAGGGAAGCCCAGTCTGGCAGGCGCTTGCTGGGCACAAACGGAGGATCCCTCTGGCTGTGGTGCTGCCTCCCCCAGCAAGGGGCGCTGGGACCCTGATTCCCTCCGCCCAGCGCTTAGTCTGGGAGTCCAAGCAACTGCTTGGGAAGGCAGCCCTGGGCGCTCTCTTTGCCTGACAAAGAGCTCTGCTTGCCAGAGGCTTTGGCAGTTTGCACACCCCCGGCCCCTGAGCCTTCTGCAAAGAGGCCTGGCTCCTAGGGACAAAGGGAAGGCCAGAGCGGAGCTGAGGCCAGCCAGGCGCCAGTCACGTCTCCCACACTCCCGCAGCCTGCTCCTTCCCGGGCGAGAACGCTAGAAGCTGGGAAGCGCTGGGCGAGGCTCGCCCAGGCCAGAGCAGCCTCTCGGCCGGGGCTCTGCGCTATCGCGCCTGGGCGCAGAGCTGGAGCTCCGCCACTCTGAGAGCTCGCTCGGTCCTTCCCAGTAACAGGCCCGCAACCCCTCTCTTCTCTCCGGCGTTCTGGGAACCGGGCTTCCAGGCCTGGGCACAGAGCCCTTGCCCGGAGCTCTCTGCTCAGGGACTGGTTCCCCTGCGCTGGGGCTGTGCTCTCCCTAGCCCAAACGCACCGGGGAAGACCCCAAACCACATCCACACGACTCTACGCTGGGGGAGAGCTCCAGGGAAGCCCAGTCTGGCAGGCGCTTGCTGGGCACAAACGGAGGATCCCTCTGGCTGTGTTGCTGCCTCCCCCAGTCAGGGGCGCTGGGACCCTGATTCCCTCCGCCCAGCGCTTCGTCTGGGCGGCCAAGCAACCACTTGGGAAGGCAGCCCTGGGCGCTCTCTTTGCCTGACAAAGAGCTCTGCTTGCGGGAGGCTTTGGCAGTTTGCACACCCCCGGCCCCTGAGCCTTCTGCAAAGAGGCCTGGCTCCTAGGTCCAAAGGGAATGCCAGAGCGGAGCTGAGGCCAGCCAGGCGCCAGTCACGTCTCCCACACTCCCGCAGCCTGCTCCTTCCCGGGCGAGAACGCTAGAAGCTGGGAAGCGCTGGGCGAGGCTCGCCCAGGCCAGAGCAGCCTCTCGGCCGGGGCTCTGCGCTATCGCGCCTGGGCGCAGAGCTGGAGCTCCGCCGCTCTGGCAGCTCGCTCAGTCCTTCCCAGTAACAGGCCCGCAACCCCTCTCTTCTCTCCGGCGTGCTGGGAACCGGGCTTCCAGGCCTGGGCACAGAGCCCTTGCCCGGAGCTCTCTGCTCAGGGACTGGTTCCCCTGCGCTGGGGCTGTGCTCTCCCTAGCCAAACGCACCGGGGAAGGCCCCAAACCACATCCACACGACTCTACGCTGGGGGAGAGCTCCAGGGAAGCCCAGTCTGGCAGGCGCTTGCTGGGCACAAACGGAGGATCCCTCTGGCTGTGGTGCTGCCTCCCCCAGCCAGGGGCGCTGGGACCCTGATTCCCTCCACCCAGCGCTTAATCTGGGCGGCCAAGCAACCGCTTGGGAATGCAGCCCTGGGCGCTCTCTTTGCCTGACACAGAGCTCTGCTTGCGGGAGGCTTTGGCAGTTTGCACACCCCCGGCCCCTGAGCCTTCTGCAATGAGGCCTGGCTCCTAGGTCCAAAGGGAAGGCCAGAGCGGAGCTGAGGCCAGCCAGGCGCCAGTCACGTCTCCCACACTCCCGCAGCCTGCTCCTTCCCGGGCGAGAACGCTAGAAGCTGGGAAGCGCTGGGCGAGGCTCGCCCAGGCCAGAGCAGCCTCTCGGCCGGGGCTCTGCGCTATCGCGCCTGGGCGCAGAGCTGGAGCTCCGCCGCTCTGGCAGCTCGCTCGGTCCTTCCCAGTAACAGGCCCGCAACCCCTCTCTTCTCTACGGCGTGCTGGGAACCAGGCTTCCAGGCCTGGGCACAGAGCCCTTGCCCGGAGCTCTCTGCTCAGGGACTGGTTCCCCTGCGCTGGGGCTGTGCTCTCCCTAGCCCAAACGCACCGGGGAAGGCCCCAAACCACATCCACACGACTCTACGCTGGGGGAGAGCTCCAGGGAAGCCCAGTCTGGCAGGCGCTTGCTGGGCACAAACGGAGGATCCCTCTGGCTGTGGTGCTGCCTCCCCCAGCCAGGGGCGCTGGGACCCTGATTCCCTCCGCCCAGCCCTTAGTCTGGGCGACCAAGAAGCTGCTTGGGAAGGCAGCCCTGGGCGCTCTCTTTGCCTGACAAAGAGCTCTGCTTGCGAGAGGCTTTGGCAGTTTGCACACCCCCGGCCCCTGAGCCTTCTGCAAAGAGGCCTGGCTCCTAGGTCCAAAGGGAAGGCGAGAGCGGAGCTGAGGCCAGCCAGGCGCCAGTCACGTCTCCCACACTCCCGCAGCCTGCTCCTTCCCGGGCGAGAACGCTAGAAGCTGGGAAGCGCTGGGCGAGGCTCGCCCAGGCCAGAGCAGCCTCTCGGCCTGGGCTCTGCGCTATAGCGCCTGGGCGCAGAGCTGGAGCTCCGCCGCTCTGGCAGCTCGCTCGGTCTTTCCCAGTAACAGGCCCGCAACCCCTCTCTTCTCTCCGGCGTTCTGGGAACTGGGCTTCCAGGCCTGGGCACAGAGCACTTGCCCGGAGCTCTCTGCTCAGGGACTGGTTCCCCTGCACTGGGGCTGTGCTCTCCCTAGCCCAAACGCACCGGAAAAGGCCCCAAACCACATCCACACGACTCTAGGCTGGGGGAGAACTCCAGGGAAGCCCAGTCTGGCAGGCGCTTTCTGGGCACAAACGGAGTTTTCCTCTGGCTGTGGTGCTGCCCCCCCCAGCCTGGGGCCCTGGGACCCTGATTCCCTCCGCCCAGCCCTTAGTCTGGGCGACCAAGCAGCCGCTTGGGAAGGCAGCCCTGGGCGCTCTCTTTGCCTGACAAAGAGCTCTGCTTGCGAGAGGCTTTGGCAGTTTGCACACCCCCGGCCCCTGAGCCTTCTGCAAAGAGGCCTGGCTCCTAGGTCCAAAGGGAAGGCGAGAGCGGAGCTGAGGCCAGCCAGGCGCCAGTCACGTCTCCCACATTCCCGCAGCCTGCTCCTTCCCGGGCGAGAACGCTAGAAGCTGGGAAGCGCTGGGCGATGCTCGCCCAGGCCAGAGCAGCCTCTCGGCCGGGGCTCTGCGCTATCGCGCCTGGGCGCAGAGCTGGAGCTCCGCCGCTCTGGCAGCTCGCTCGGTCCTTCCCAGTAACAGGCCCGCAACCCCTCTCTTCTCTCCGGCGTGCTGGGAACCGGGCTTCCAGGCCTGGGCACAGAGCCCTTGCCCGGAGCTCTCTGCTCAGGGACTGGATCCCCTGCGCTGGGGCTGTGCTCTCCCTAGCCCAAACGCACCGGGGAAGACCCCAAACCACATCCACACGACTCTACGCTGGGGGAGAGCTCCAGGGAAGCCCAGTCTGGCAGGCGCTTGCTGGGCACAAACGGAGGATCCCTCTGGCTGTGTTGCTGCCTCCCCCAGTCAGGGGCGCTGGGACCCTGATTCCCTCCGCCCAGCGCTTCGTCTGGGCGGCCAAGCAACCGCTTGGGAAGGCAGCCCTGGGCGCTCTCTTTGCCTGACAAAGAGCTCTGCTTGCGGGAGGCTTTGGCAGTTTGCACATCTCCGGCCCCTGAGCCTTCTGCAAAGAGGCCTGGCTCCTAGGTCCAAAGGGAAGGCGAGAGCGGAGCTGAGGCCAGCCAGGCGCCAGTCACGTCTCCCACACTCCCGCAGCCTGCTCCTTCCCGGGCGAGAACGCTAGAAGCTGGGAAGCGCTGGGCGAGGCTCGCCCAGGCCAGAGCAGCCTCTCGGCCGGGGCTCTGCGCTATCGCGCCTGGGCGCAGAGCTGGAGCTCCGCCGCTCTGGCAGCTCGCTCGGTCCTTCCCAGTAACAGGCCCGCAACCCCTCTCTTCTCTCCGGCGTGCTGGGAACGGGGCTTCCAGGCCTGGGCACAGAGCCCTTGCCCGGAGCTCTCTGCTCAGGGACTGGTTCCCCTGGGCTGGGGCTGTGCTCTCCCTAGCCCAAACGCACCAGGGAAGACCCCAAACCACATCCACACGACTCTACGCTGGGGGAGAGCTCCAGGGAAGCCGTCTGGCAGGCGCTTGCTAGGTACAAACGGAGGATCCCTCTGGCTGTGTTGCTGCCTCCCCCAGTCAGGGGCGCTGGGACCCTGATTCCCTCCGGCCAGCGCTTCGTCTGGGCGGCCAAGCAACCGCTTGGGAAGGCAGCCCAGGGGGCTCTCTTTGCCTGACAAAGAGCTCTGCTTGCGGGAGGCTTTGGCAGTTTGCACAGCCCCGGCCCCTGAGCCTTCTGCAAAGAGGCCTGGCTCCTAGGTCCAAAGGGAAGGCCAGAGCGGAGCTGAGGCCAGCCAGGCGCCAGTCACGTCTCCCACACTCCCGCAGCCTGCTCCTTCCCGGGCGAGAACGCTAGAAGCTGGAAGCGCTGGGCGAGGCTCGCCCAGGCCAGAGCAGCCTCTCGGCCGGGGCTCTGCGCTATCGCGCCTGGGCGCAGAGCTGGAGCTCCGCCGCTCTGGCAGCTCGCTCGGTCCTTCCCAGTAACAGGCCCGCAACCCCTCTCTTCTCTCCGGCGTGCTGGGAACCGGGCTTCCAGGCCTGGGCACAGAGCACTTGCCCGGAGCTCTCTGCTCAGGAACTGGTTCCCCTGCGCTGGGGCTGTGCTCTCCCTAGCCCAAACGCACCGGGGAAGGCCCCAAACCACATCCACACGACTCTACGCTGGGGAGAGCTCCAGGGAAGCCCAGTCTGGCAGGCGCTTGCTGGGCACAAACGGAGGATCCCTCTGGCTGTGTTGCTGCCTCCCCCAGTCAGGGGCGCTGGGACCCTGATTCCCTCCGGCCAGCGCTTCGTCTGGGCGGCCAAGCAAGCGCTTGGGAAGGCAGCCCTGGGCGCTCTCTTTGCCTGACCAAGAGCTCTGCTTGCGGGAGGCTTTGGCAGTTTGCACACCCCCGGCCCCTGAGCCTTCTGCAAAGAGGCCTGGCTCCTAGGTCCAAAGGGAAGGCGAGAGCGGAGCTGAGGCCAGCCAGGCGCCAGTCACGTCTCCCACACTCCCGCAGCCTGCTCCTTCCCGGGCGAGAACGCTAGAAGCTGGGAAGCGCTGGGCGATGCTCGCCCAGGCCAGAGCAGCCTCTCGGCCGGGGCTCTGCGCTGTCGCGCCTGGGCGCAGAGCTGGAGCTCCGCCGCTCTGGCAGCTCGCTCGGTTCTTCCCAGTAACAGGCACGCAACCCCTCTCTTCTCTCCGGCGTGCTGGGAACCGGGCTTCCAGGCCTGGGCACAGAGCACTTGCCCGGAGCTCTCTGCTCAGGAACTGGTTCCCCTGCGCTGGGGCTGTGCTCTCCCTAGCCCAAACGCACCGGGGAAGGCCCCAAACCACATCCACAGAACTCTACGCTGGGGAGAGCTCCAGGGAAGCCCAGTCTGGCAGGCGCTTGCTGGGCACAAACGGAGGATCCCTCTGGCTGTTGTGCTGCCTCCCCCATCCAGGGGTCCTGGGACCCTGATTCCCTCCGCCCAGCGCTTAGTCTCGGCGGCCAAGCAACCGCTTGGGAAGGCAGCCCTGGGCGCTCTCTTTGCCTGACAAAGAGCTCTGCTTGCGCGAGGCTTTGGCAGTTTGCACACCCCCGGCCCCTGAGCCTTCTGCAAAGAGGCCTGGCTCCTAGGTCCAAAGGGAAGGCCAGAGAGGAGCTGAGGCCAGCCAGGCGCCAGTCACGTCTCCCACACTCCCGCAGCCTGCTCCTTCCCGGGCGAGAACGCTAGAAGCTGGGAAGCGCTGGGCGAGGCTCGCCCAGGCCAGAGCAGCCTCTCGGCCGGGGCTCTGCGCTATCGCGCCTGGGCGCAGAGCTGGAGCTCCGCCGCTCTGGCAGCTCGCTCGGTCCTTCCCAGTAACAGGCCCGCAACCCCTCTCTTCTCTCCGGCGTGCTGGGAACCGGGCTTCCAGGCCTGGGCACAGAGCCCTTGCCCGGAGCTCTCTGCTCAGGGACTGGTTCCCCTGCGCTGGGGCTGTGCTAGCCCTAGCCCAAACGCACCGGGGAAGGCCCCAAACCACATCCACACGACTCTACGCTGGGGGAGAGCTCCAGGGAAGCCCAGTCTGGCAGGCGCTTGCTGGGCACAAACGGAGGATCCCTCTGGCTGTGGTGCTGCCTCCCCCAGCCAGGGGCGCTGGGACCCTGATTCCCTCCGCCAAGCCCTTAGTCTGGGCGACCAAGCAGCCGCTTGGGAAGGCAGCCCTGGGCGCTCTCTTTGCCTGACAAAGAGCTCTGCTTGCGAGAGGCTTTGGCAGTTTGCACACCCCCGGCCCCTGAGCCTTCTGCAAAGAGGCCTGGCTCCTAGGTCCAAAGGGAAGGCCAGAGCGGAGCTGAGGCCAGCCAGGCGCCAGTCACGTCTCCCACACTCCCGCAGCCTGCTCCTTCCCGGGCGAGAACTCTAGAAGCTTGGAAGCGCTGGGCGAGGCTCGCCCAGGCCAGAGCAGCCTCTCGGCCGGGGCTCTGCGCTATCGCGCCTGGGCGCAGAGCTGGAGCTCCACCGCTCTGGCAGCTCGCTCGGTCCTTCCCAGTAACAGGCCCGCAACCCCTCTCTTCTCTCCGGCGTGCTGGGAACCGGGCTTCCAGGCCTGGGCACAGAGCCCTTTCACGGAGCTCTCTGCTCAGGGACTGGTTCCCCTGCGCTGGGGCTGTGCTCTCCCTAGCCCAAACGCACCGGGGAAGGCCCCAAACCACATCCACACGACTCTACGCTGGGGGAGAGCTCCAGGGAAGCCCAGTCTGGCAGGCGCTTGCTGGGCACAAACGGAGGATCCCTCTGGCTGTGGTGCTGCCTCCCCCAGCCAGGGGCGCTGGCACCCTGATTCCCTCCCCCCAGCCCTTAGTCTGGGCGACCAAGCAACCGCTTGGGAAGGCAGCCCTGGGCGCTCTCTTTGCCTGACAAAGAGCTCTGCTTGCGGGAGGCTTTGGCAGTTTGCACACCCACGGCCCCTGAGCCTTCTGCAAAGAGGCCTGGCTCCTAGGTCCAAAGGGAAGGCGAGAGCGGAGCTGAGGCCAGCCAGGCGCCAGTCACGTCTCCCACACTCCCGCAGCCTGCTCCTTCCCGGGCGAGAACGCTAGAAGCTGGGAAGCGCTGGGCGAGGCTCGCCCAGGCCAGAGCAGCCTCTCGGCCGGGGCTGTGCGCTATCGCGCCTGGGCGCAGAGCTGGAGCTCCGCCGCTCTGGCAGCTCGCTCGGTCCTTCCCAGTAACAGGCCCGCAACCCCTCTCTTCTCTCCGGCGTGCTGGGAACCGGGCTTCCAGGCCTGGGCACAGAGCCCTTGCCCGGAGCTCTCTGCTCAGGGACTGGTTCCCCTGCGCTGGGGCTGTGCTCTCCCTAGCCCAAACGCACCGGGGAAGGCCCCAAACCACATCCACACGACTCTACGCTGGGGGAGAGCTCCAGGGAAGCCCAGTCTGGCAGGCGCTTGCTGGGCACAAACGGAGGATCCCTCTGGCTGTGGTGCTGCCTCCCCCAGCCAGGGGCGCTGGGACCCTGATTCCCTCCGCGCAGCGCTTAGTCTGGGCGGCTAAGCAACCGCTTGGGAAGGCAGCCCTGGGCGCTCTCTTTGCCTGAATAAGAGCTCTGCTTGCGGGAGGCATTGGCAGGTTGCACATCCCCGGCCCCTGAACCTTCTGCAAAGAGGCCTGGCTCCTAGGTCCAAAGGGAAGGCGAGAGCGGAGCTGAGGCCAGCCAGGCGCCAGTCACGTCTCCCACACTCCCGCAGCCTGCTCCTTCCCGGGCGAGAACGCTAGAAGCTGGGAAGCGCTGGGCGAGGCTCGCCCAGGCCAGAGCAGCCTCTCGGCCGGGGCTGTGCGCTATCGCGCCTGGGCGCAGAGCTGGAGCTCCGCCGCTCTGGCAGCTCGCTCGGTCCTTCCCAGTAACAGGCCCGCAACCCCTCTCTTCTCTCCGGCGTGCTGGGAACCGGGCTTCCAGGCCTGGGCACAGAGCCCTTGCCCGGAGCTCTCTGCTCAGGGACTCGTTCCCCTGTGCTGGGGCTGTGCTCTCCCTAGCCCAAACGCACCGGGGAAGGCCCCAAACCACATCCACACGACTCTACGCTGGGGGAGAGCTCCAGGGAAGCCCAGTCTGGCAGGCGCTTGCTGGGCACAAACGGAGGATCCCTCTGGCTGTGGTGCTGCCTCCCCCAGCCAGGGGCGCTGGGACCCTGATTCCCTCCGCGCAGCGCTTAGTCTGGGCGGCCAAGCAACCGCTTGGGAAGGCAGCCCTGGGCGCTCTCTTTGCCTGACAAAGAGCTCGGCTTGCGGGAGGCTTTGGCAGTTTGCACACCCCCGGCCCCTGAGCCTTCTGCAAAGAGGCCTGGCTCCTAGGTCCAAAGGGAAGGCGAGAGCGGAGCTGAGGACAGCCAGGCGCCAGTCACGTCTCCCAAACTCCCGCAGCCTGCTCCTTCCCGGGCGAGAACGCTAGAAGCTGGGAAGTGCTGGGCGAGGCTCGCCCAGGCCAGAGCAGCCTCTCGGCCTGGGCTGTGCGCTATCGCGCCTGGGCGCAGAGCTGGAGCTCCGCCGCTCTGGCAGCTCGCTCGGTCCTTCCCAGTAACAGGCCCGCAACCCCTCTCTTCTCTCCGGCGTGCTGGGAACCGGGCTTCCAGGCCTGGGCACAGAGCCCTTGCCCGGAGCTGTCTGCTCAGGGACTGGTTCCCCTGCGCTGGGGCTGTGCTTTCCCTAGCCCAAACGCACCGGGGAAGGCCCCAAACCACATCCACACGACTCTACGCTGGGGGAGAGCTCCAGGGAAGCCCAGTCTGGCAGGCGCTTGCTGGGCACAAATGGAGGATCCCTCTGGCTGTGGTGCTGCCTCCCCCAGCCAGGGGCGCTGGGACCCTGATTCCCTCCGCCCAGCGCTTAGTCTGGGCGGCCAAGCAACCGCTTGTGAATGCAGCCCTGGGCGCTCTCTTTGCCTGACAAAGAGCTCTGCTTGCGGGAGGCTTTGGCAGGTTGCACACCTCCGGGCCCTGAGCCTTCTGCAAAGAGGCCTGGCTCCTAGTCCAAAGGGAAGGCGAGAGCGGAGCTGAGGCCAGCCAGGCGCCAGTCACGTCTCCCACACTCCCGCAGCCTGCTCCTTCCCGGGCGAGAGCGCTAGAAGCTGGGAAGCGCTGGGCGAGGCTCGCCCAGGCCAGAGCAGCCTCTCGGGCGGGGCTCTGCGCTATCGCGCCTGGGCGCAGAGCTGGAGCTCCGCCGCTCTGGCAGCTCGCTCGGTCCTTCCCAGTAACAGGCCCGCAACCCCTCTCTTCTCTCCGGCGTGCTGGGAACCGGGCTTCCAGGCCTGGGCACAGAGCCCTTGCCCGGAGCTCTCTGCTCAGGGACTGGTTCTCCTGCGCTGGGGCTGTGCTCTCCCTAGCCCAAACGCACCGGGGAAGGCCCCAAACCACATCCACACGACTCTACGCTGGGGGAGAGCTCCAGGGAAGCCCAGTCTGGCAGGCGCTTGCTGGGCACAAACGGAGGATCCCTCTGGCTGTGGTGCTGCCTCCCCCAGCCAGGAGCGCTGGGACCCTGATTCCCTCCGCCCAGCGCTTAGTCTGGGCGGCCAAGCAACCGCTTGTGAATGCAGCCTTGGGCGCTCTACTTGCCTGACAAAGAGCTCTGCTTGCGGGAGGCTTTGGCAGTTTGCACACCCCCGGCCCCTGAGCCTTCTGCAAAGAGGCCTGGCTCCTAGGTCCAAAGGGAAGGCCAGAGCGGAGCTGAGGCCAGCCAGGCGCCAGTCACGTCTCCCACACTCCCACAGCCTGCTCCTTCCCGGGCGAGAGCGCTAGAAGCTGGGAAGCACTGGGCGAGGCTCGCCCAGGCCAGAGCAGCCTCTCGGCCGGGGCTGTGCGCTATCGCGCATGGGCGCAGAGCTGGAGCTCCGCCGCTCTGGCAGCTCGCTCGGTCCTTCCCAGTAACAGGCCTGCAACCCCTCTCTTCTCTCCGGCGTGCTGGGAACCGGGCTTCCAGGCCTGGGCACAGAGCCCTTGCCCGGAGCTCTCTGCTCAGGGACTGGTTCCCCTGCGCTGGGGCTGTGCTCTCCCTAGCCCAAAGGCACCGGGGAAGGCCCCAAACCACATCCACACGACTCTACGCTGGGGGAGAGCTCCAGGGAAGCCCAGTCTGGCAGGCGCTTGCTGGGCACAAACGGAGGATCCCTCTGGCTGTGGTGCTGCCTCCCCCAGCCAGGGGCGCTGGGACCCTGATTCCCTCCGCCCAGCGCTTAGTCTGGGCGGCCAAGCAACCGCTTGTGAATGCAGCCCTGGGCGCTCTATTTGCCTGACAAAGAGCTCTGCTTGCGGGAGGCTTTGGCAGTTTGCACACCCCCGGCCCCTGAGCCTTCTGCAAAGAGGCCTGGCTCCTAGGTCCAAAGGGAAGGCGAGAGCGGAGCTGAGGCCAACCAGGCGCCAGTCACGTCTCCCACACTCCCGCAGCCTGCTCCTTCCCGGGCGAGAACGCTAGAAGCTGGGAAGCGCTGGGCGAGGCTCGCCCAGGCCAGAGCAGCCTCTCGGCCGGGGCTGTGCGCTATCGCGCCTGGGCGCAGAGCTGGAGCTCCGCCGCTCTGGCAGCTCGCTCGGTCCTTCCCAGTAACAGGCCCGCAACCCCTCTCTTCTCTCCGGCGTGCTGGGAACCGGGCTTCCAGGATTGGGCACAGAGCCCTTGCCCGGAGCTCTCTGCTCAGGGACTGGTTCCCCTGCGCTGGGGCTGTGCTCTCCCTAGCCCAAACGCACCGGGGAAGGCCCCAAACCACATCCACACGACTCTACGCTGGGGGAGAGATCCAGGGAAGCCCAGTCTGGCAGGCGCTTGCTGGGCACAAACGGAGGATCCCTCTGGCTGTGGTGCTGCCTCCCCCAGCCAGGGGCGCTGGGACCCTGATTCCCTCCGCCCAGCGCTTAGTCTGGGCGGCCAAGCAACCGCTTGGGAAGGCAGCCCTGGGCGCTCTCTTTGCCTGACAAAGAGCTCTGCTTGCGGGAGGCTTTGGCAGTTTGCACACCCCCGGCCCCTGAGCCTTCTGCAAAGAGGCCTGGCTCCTAGGTCCAAAGGGAATGCGAGAGCGGAGCTGAGGCCAGCCAGGCGCCAGTCACGTCTCCCACACTCCCGCAGCCTGCTCCTTCCCGGGCGAGAACGCTAGAAGCTGGGAAGCGCTGGGCGAGGCTCGCCCAGGCCAGAGCAGCCTCTCGGCCGGGGCTGTGCGCTATCGCGCCTGGGCGCAGAGCTGGAGCTCCGCCGCTCTGGCAGCTCGCTCGGTCCTTCCCAGTAACAGGCCCGCAACCCCTCTCTTCTCTCCGGCGTGCTGGGAACCGGGCTTCCAGGCCTGGGCACAGAGCCCTTGCCCGGAGCTCTCTGCTCAGGGACTGGTTCCCCTGCGCTGGGGCTGTGCTCTCCCCAGCCCAAACGCACCGGGGAAGGCCCCAAACCACATCCACACGACTCTACGCTGGGGGAGAGCTCCAGGGAAGCCCAGTCTGGCAGGCGCTTGCTGGGCACAAACGGAGGATCCCTCTGGCTGTGGTGCTGCCTCCCCCAGCCAGGGGCGCTGGGACCCTGATTCCCTCCGCCCAGCGCTTAGTCTGGGCGGCCAAGCAACCGCTTGGGAATGCAGCCCTGGGCGCTCTCTTTGCCTGACAAAGAGCTCTGCTTGCGGGAGGCTTTGGCAGTTTGCACACCCCCGGCCCCTGAGCCTTCTGCAAAGAGGCCTGGCTCCTAGGTCCAAAGGGAAGGCCAGAGCGGAGCTGAGGCCAGCCAGGCGCCAGTCACGTCTCCCACACTCCCGCAGCCTGCTCCTTCCCGGGCGAGAACGCTAGAAGCTGGGAAGCGCTGGGCGAGGCTCGCCCAGGCCAGAGCAGCCTCTCGGCCGGGGCTGTGCGCTATCGCGCCTGGGCGCAGAGCTGGAGCTCCGCCGCTCTGGCAGCTCGCTCGGTCCTTCCCAGTAACAGGCCCCCAACCCCTCTCTTCTCTCTGGCGTGCTGGGAACCGGGCTTCCAGGCCTGGGCACAGAGCCATTGCCCGGAGCTCTCTGCTCAGGGACTGGTTCCCCTGCGCTGGGGCTGTGCTCTCCCTAGCCCAAACGCACTGGGGAAGGCCCCAAGCCACATCCACACGACTCTACGCTGGAGGAGAGCTCCAGGGAAGCCCAGTCTGGCAGGCGCTTGCTGGGCACAAACAGAGGATCCCTCTGGCTGTGGTGCTGCCTCCCCCAGCCAGGGGCGCTGGGACCCTGATTCCCTACGCCCAGCGCTTAGTCTGGGCGGCCAGGCAACCGCTTGGGAAAGCAGCCCTGGGCGCTCTATTTGCCTGACAAAGAGCTCTGCTTGCGGGAGGCTTTGGCAGTTTGCACACCCCCGGCCCCTGAGCCTTCTGCAAAGAGGCCTGGCTCCTAGGTCCAAAGGGAAGGCCAGAGCGGAGCTGAGGCCAGCCAGGCGCCAGTCACGTCTCCCACACTCCCGCAGCCTGCTCCTTCCCGGGCGAGAACGCTAGAAGCTGGGAAGCGCTGGGCGAGGCTCGCCCAGGCCAGAGCAGCCTCTCGGCCGGGGCTGTGCGCTATCGCGCCTGGGCGCAGAGCTGGAGCTCCGCCGCTCTGGCAGCTCGCTCGGTCCTTCCCAGTAACAGGCCCGCAACCCCTCTCTTCTCTCCGGCGTGCTGGGAACCGGGCTTCCAGGCCTGGGCACAGAGCCCTTGCCCAGAGCTCTCTGCTCAGGGACTGGTTCCCCTGCGCTGGGGCTGTGCTCTCCCCAGCCCAAACGCACCGGGGAAGGCCCCAAACCACATCCACACGACTCTACGCTGGGGGAGAGCTCCAGGGAAGCCC
Source organism: Bubalus kerabau (assembly GCF_029407905.1). NCBI lineage: Eukaryota > Metazoa > Chordata > Mammalia > Artiodactyla > Bovidae > Bubalus > Bubalus kerabau. The sequence goes on from NC_073625.1 coordinate 46,044,647, forward strand.
AGTCTGGCAGGCGCTTGCTGGGCACAAACGGAGGATCCCTCTGGCTGTGGTGCTGCCTCCCCCAGCCAGGGGCGCTGGGACCCTGATTCCCTCCGCCCAGCGCTTAGTCTGGGCGGCCAAGCAACCGCTTGGGAATGCAGCCCTGGGCGCTCTCTTTGCCTGACAAAGAGCTCTGCTTGCGGGAGGCTTTGGCAGTTTGCACATCCCCGGCCCTTGAGCCTTCTGCAAAGAGGCCTGGCTCCTAGGTCCAAAGGGAAGGCCAGAGCGGAGCTGAGGCCAGCCAGGCGCCAGTCACGTCTCCCACACTCCCGCAGCCTGCTCCTTCCCGGGCGAGAACGCTAGAAGCTGGGAAGCGCTGGGCGAGGCTCGCCCAGGCCAGAGCAGCCTCTCGGCCGGGGCTGTGCGCTATCGCGCCTGGGCGCAGAGCTGGAGCTCCGCCGCTCTGGCAGCTCGCTCGGTCCTTCCCAGTAACAGGCCCGCAACCCCTCTCTTCTCTCCGGCGTGCTGGGAACCGGGCTTCCAGGCCTGGGCACAGAGCCCTTGCCCGGAGCTCTCTGCTCAGGGACTGGTTCCCCTGCGCTGGGGCTGTGCTCTCCCCAGCCCAAACGCACCGGGGAAGGCCCCAAACCACATCCACACGACTCTACGCTGGGGGAGAGCTCCAGGGAAGCCCAGTCTGGCAGGCGCTTGCTGGGCACAAACGGAGGATCCCTCTGGCTGTGGTGCTGCCTCCCCCAGCCAGGAGCGCTGGGACCCTGATTCCCTCCGCCCAGCGCTTAGTCTGGGCGGCCAAGCAACCGCTTGTGAATGCAGCCTTGGGCGCTCTACTTGCCTGACAAAGAGCTCTGCTTGCGGGAGGCTTTGGCAGTTTGCACACCCCCGGCCCCTGAGCCTTCTGCAAAGAGGCCTGGCTCCTAGGTCCAAAGGGAAGGCCAGAGCGGAGCTGAGGCCAGCCAGGCGCCAGTCACGTCTCCCACACTCCCACAGCCTGCTCCTTCCCGGGCGAGAGCGCTAGAAGCTGGGAAGCACTGGGCGAGGCTCGCCCAGGCCAGAGCAGCCTCTCGGCCGGGGCTGTGCGCTATCGCGCATGGGCGCAGAGCTGGAGCTCCGCCGCTCTGGCAGCTCGCTCGGTCCTTCCCAGTAACAGGCCTGCAACCCCTCTCTTCTCTCCGGCGTGCTGGGAACCGGGCTTCCAGGCCTGGGCACAGAGCCCTTGCCCGGAGCTCTCTGCTCAGGGACTGGTTCCCCTGCGCTGGGGCTGTGCTCTCCCTAGCCCAAAGGCACCGGGGAAGGCCCCAAACCACATCCACACGACTCTACGCTGGGGGAGAGCTCCAGGGAAGCCCAGTCTGGCAGGCGCTTGCTGGGCACAAACGGAGGATCCCTCTGGCTGTGGTGCTGCCTCCCCCAGCCAGGGGCGCTGGGACCCTGATTCCCTCCGCCCAGCGCTTAGTCTGGGCGGCCAAGCAACCGCTTGTGAATGCAGCCCTGGGCGCTCTATTTGCCTGACAAAGAGCTCTGCTTGCGGGAGGCTTTGGCAGTTTGCACACCCCCGGCCCCTGAGCCTTCTGCAAAGAGGCCTGGCTCCTAGGTCCAAAGGGAAGGCGAGAGCGGAGCTGAGGCCAACCAGGCGCCAGTCACGTCTCCCACACTCCCGCAGCCTGCTCCTTCCCGGGCGAGAACGCTAGAAGCTGGGAAGCGCTGGGCGAGGCTCGCCCAGGCCAGAGCAGCCTCTCGGCCGGGGCTGTGCGCTATCGCGCCTGGGCGCAGAGCTGGAGCTCCGCCGCTCTGGCAGCTCGCTCGGTCCTTCCCAGTAACAGGCCCGCAACCCCTCTCTTCTCTCCGGCGTGCTGGGAACCGGGCTTCCAGGATTGGGCACAGAGCCCTTGCCCGGAGCTCTCTGCTCAGGGACTGGTTCCCCTGCGCTGGGGCTGTGCTCTCCCTAGCCCAAACGCACCGGGGAAGGCCCCAAACCACATCCACACGACTCTACGCTGGGGGAGAGATCCAGGGAAGCCCAGTCTGGCAGGCGCTTGCTGGGCACAAACGGAGGATCCCTCTGGCTGTGGTGCTGCCTCCCCCAGCCAGGGGCGCTGGGACCCTGATTCCCTCCGCCCAGCGCTTAGTCTGGGCGGCCAAGCAACCGCTTGGGAAGGCAGCCCTGGGCGCTCTCTTTGCCTGACAAAGAGCTCTGCTTGCGGGAGGCTTTGGCAGTTTGCACACCCCCGGCCCCTGAGCCTTCTGCAAAGAGGCCTGGCTCCTAGGTCCAAAGGGAATGCGAGAGCGGAGCTGAGGCCAGCCAGGCGCCAGTCACGTCTCCCACACTCCCGCAGCCTGCTCCTTCCCGGGCGAGAACGCTAGAAGCTGGGAAGCGCTGGGCGAGGCTCGCCCAGGCCAGAGCAGCCTCTCGGCCGGGGCTGTGCGCTATCGCGCCTGGGCGCAGAGCTGGAGCTCCGCCGCTCTGGCAGCTCGCTCGGTCCTTCCCAGTAACAGGCCCGCAACCCCTCTCTTCTCTCCGGCGTGCTGGGAACCGGGCTTCCAGGCCTGGGCACAGAGCCCTTGCCCGGAGCTCTCTGCTCAGGGACTGGTTCCCCTGCGCTGGGGCTGTGCTCTCCCCAGCCCAAACGCACCGGGGAAGGCCCCAAACCACATCCACACGACTCTACGCTGGGGGAGAGCTCCAGGGAAGCCCAGTCTGGCAGGCGCTTGCTGGGCACAAACGGAGGATCCCTCTGGCTGTGGTGCTGCCTCCCCCAGCCAGGGGCGCTGGGACCCTGATTCCCTCCGCCCAGCGCTTAGTCTGGGCGGCCAAGCAACCGCTTGGGAATGCAGCCCTGGGCGCTCTCTTTGCCTGACAAAGAGCTCTGCTTGCGGGAGGCTTTGGCAGTTTGCACACCCCCGGCCCCTGAGCCTTCTGCAAAGAGGCCTGGCTCCTAGGTCCAAAGGGAAGGCCAGAGCGGAGCTGAGGCCAGCCAGGCGCCAGTCACGTCTCCCACACTCCCGCAGCCTGCTCCTTCCCGGGCGAGAACGCTAGAAGCTGGGAAGCGCTGGGCGAGGCTCGCCCAGGCCAGAGCAGCCTCTCGGCCGGGGCTGTGCGCTATCGCGCCTGGGCGCAGAGCTGGAGCTCCGCCGCTCTGGCAGCTCGCTCGGTCCTTCCCAGTAACAGGCCCCCAACCCCTCTCTTCTCTCTGGCGTGCTGGGAACCGGGCTTCCAGGCCTGGGCACAGAGCCATTGCCCGGAGCTCTCTGCTCAGGGACTGGTTCCCCTGCGCTGGGGCTGTGCTCTCCCTAGCCCAAACGCACTGGGGAAGGCCCCAAGCCACATCCACACGACTCTACGCTGGAGGAGAGCTCCAGGGAAGCCCAGTCTGGCAGGCGCTTGCTGGGCACAAACAGAGGATCCCTCTGGCTGTGGTGCTGCCTCCCCCAGCCAGGGGCGCTGGGACCCTGATTCCCTACGCCCAGCGCTTAGTCTGGGCGGCCAGGCAACCGCTTGGGAAAGCAGCCCTGGGCGCTCTATTTGCCTGACAAAGAGCTCTGCTTGCGGGAGGCTTTGGCAGTTTGCACACCCCCGGCCCCTGAGCCTTCTGCAAAGAGGCCTGGCTCCTAGGTCCAAAGGGAAGGCCAGAGCGGAGCTGAGGCCAGCCAGGCGCCAGTCACGTCTCCCACACTCCCGCAGCCTGCTCCTTCCCGGGCGAGAACGCTAGAAGCTGGGAAGCGCTGGGCGAGGCTCGCCCAGGCCAGAGCAGCCTCTCGGCCGGGGCTGTGCGCTATCGCGCCTGGGCGCAGAGCTGGAGCTCCGCCGCTCTGGCAGCTCGCTCGGTCCTTCCCAGTAACAGGCCCGCAACCCCTCTCTTCTCTCCGGCGTGCTGGGAACCGGGCTTCCAGGCCTGGGCACAGAGCCCTTGCCCAGAGCTCTCTGCTCAGGGACTGGTTCCCCTGCGCTGGGGCTGTGCTCTCCCCAGCCCAAACGCACCGGGGAAGGCCCCAAACCACATCCACACGACTCTACGCTGGGGGAGAGCTCCAGGGAAGCCCAGTCTGGCAGGCGCTTGCTGGGCACAAACGGAGGATCCCTCTGGCTGTGGTGCTGCCTCCCCCAGCCAGGGGCGCTGGGACCCTGATTCCCTCCGCCCAGCGCTTAGTCTGGGCGGCCAAGCAACCGCTTGGGAATGCAGCCCTGGGCGCTCTCTTTGCCTGACAAAGAGCTCTGCTTGCGGGAGGCTTTGGCAGTTTGCACATCCCCGGCCCTTGAGCCTTCTGCAAAGAGGCCTGGCTCCTAGGTCCAAAGGGAAGGCCAGAGCGGAGCTGAGGCCAGCCAGGCGCCAGTCACGTCTCCCACACTCCCGCAGCCTGCTCCTTCCCGGGCGAGAACGCTAGAAGCTGGGAAGCGCTGGGCGAGGCTCGCCCAGGCCAGAGCAGCCTCTCGGCCGGGGCTGTGCGCTATCGCGCCTGGGCGCAGAGCTGGAGCTCCGCCGCTCTGGCAGCTCGCTCGGTCCTTCCCAGTAACAGGCCCGCAACCCCTCTCTTCTCTCCGGCGTGCTGGGAACCGGGCTTCCAGGCCTGGGCACAGAGCCCTTGCCCGGAGCTCTCTGCTCAGGGACTGGTTCCCCTGCGCTGGGGCTGTGCTCTCCCTAGCCCAAACGCACCGGGGAAGGCCCCAAACCACATCCACACGACTCTACGCTGGGGGAGAGCTCCAGGGAAGCCCAGTCTGGCAGGCGCTTGCTGGGCACAAACGGAGGATCCCTCTGGCTGTGGTGCTGCCTCCCCCAGCCAGGGGCGCTGGGACCCTGATTCCCTCCGCCCAGCGCTTAGTCTGGGCGGCCAAGCAACCGCTTGGGAAGGCAGCCCTGGGCGCTCTCTTTGCCTGACAAAGAGCTCTGCTTGCGGGAGGCTTTGGCAGTTTGCACATCTCCGGCCCCTGAGCCTTCTGCAAAGAGGCCTGGCTCCTAGGTCCAAAGGGAATGCGAGAGCGGAGCTGAGGCCAGCCAGGCGCCAGTCACGTCTCCCACACTCCCGCAGCCTGCTCCTTCCCGGGCGAGAACGCTAGAAGCTGGGAAGCGCTGGGCGAGGCTCGCCCAGGCCAGAGCAGCCTCTCGGCCGGGGCTGTGCGCTATCGCGCCTGGGCGCAGAGCTGGAGCTCCGCCGCTCTGGCAGCTCGCTCGGTCCTTCCCAGTAACAGGCCCGCAACCCCTCTCTTCTCTCCGGCGTGCTGGGAACCGGGCTTCCAGGCCTGGGCACAGAGCCCTTGCCCGGAGCTCTCTGCTCAGGGACTGGTTCCCCTGCGCTGGGGCTGTGCTCTCCCTAGCCCAAACGCACCGCGGAAGGCCCCAAACCACATCCACACGACTCTACGCTGGGGGAGAGCTCCAGGGAAGCCCAGTCTGGCAGGCGCTTGCTGGGCACAAACGGAGGATCCCTCTGGCTGTGGTGCTGCCTCCCCCAGCCAGGGGCGCTGGGACCCTGATTCCCTCCGCCCAGCGCTTAGTCTGGGCGGCCAAGCAACCACTTGGGAAGGCAGCCCTGGGCGCTCTCTTTGCCTGACAAAGAGCTCTGCTTGCGGGAGGCTTTGGCAGTTTGCACACCCCCGGCCCCTGAGCCTTCTGCAAAGAGGCCTGGCTCCTAGGTCCAAAGGGAAGGCCAGAGCGGAGCTGAGGCCAGCCAGGCGCCAGTCACGTCTCCCACACTCCCGCAGCCTGCTCCTTCCCGGGCGAGAACGCTAGAAGCTGGGAAGCGCTGGGCGAGGCTCGCCCAGGCCAGAGCAGCCTCTCGGCCGGGGCTGTGCGCTATCGCGCCTGGGCGCAGAGCTGGAGCTCCGCCGCTTGGCAGCTCGCTCGGTCCTTCCCAGTAACAGGCCCGCAACCCCTCTCTTCTCTCCGGCGTGCTGGGAACCGGGCTTCCAGGCCTGGGCACAGAGCCCTTGCCCGGAGCTCTCTGCTCAGGGACTGGTTCCCCTGCGCTGGGGCTGTGCTCTCCCTAGCCCAAACGCACCGGGGAAGGCCCCAAACCACATCCACACGACTCTACGCTGGGGGAGAGCTCCAGGGAAGCCCAGTCTGGCAGGCGCTTGCTGGGCACAAACGGAGGATCCCTCTGGCTGTGGTGCTGCCTCCCCCAGCCAGGGGCGCTGGGACCCTGATTCCCTCCGCCCAGCCCTTAGTCTGGGCGGCCAAGCAACCGCTTGGGAAGGCAGCCCTGGGCGCTCTCTTTGCCTGACAAAGAGCTCTGCTTGCGGGAGGCTTTGGCAGTTTGCACATCCCAGGCCCCTGAGCCTTCTGCAAAGAGGCCGGGCTCCTAGGTCCAAAGGGAAGGCGAGAGCGGAGCTGAGTCCAGCCAGGCGCCAGTCACGTCTCCTACACTCCCGCAGCCTGCTCCTTCCCGGGCGAGAACGCTAGAAGCTGGGAAGCGCTGGGCGAGGCTCGCCCAGGCCAGAGCAGCCTCTCGGCCGGGGCTGTGCGCTATCGCGCCTGGGCGCAGAGCTGGAGCTCCGCCGCTCTGGCAGCTCGCTCGGTCCTTCCCAGTAACAGGCCCGCAACCCCTCTCTTCTCTCCGGCGTGCTGGGAACCGGGCTTCCAGGCCTGGGCACAGAGCCCTTGCCTGGAGCTCTCTGCTCAGGGACTGGTTCCCCTGCGCTGGGGCTGTGCTCTCCCTAGCCCAAACGCACCGCGGAAGGCCCCAAACCACATCCACACGACTCTACGCTGGGGGAGAGCTCCAGGGAAGCCCAGTCTGGCAGGCGCTTGCTGGGCACAAACGGAGGATCCCTCTGGCTGTGGTGCTGCCTCCCCCAGCCAGGGGCGCTGGGACCCTGATTCCCTCCGCCCAGCGCTTAGTCTGGGCGGCCAAGCAACCGCTTGGGAAGGCAGCCCTGGGCGCTCTCTTTGCCTGACAAAGAGCTCTGCTTGCGGGAGGCTTTGGCAGTTTGCACATCCCCGGCCCCTGAGCCTTCTGCAAAGAGGCCTGGCTCCTAGGTCCAAAGGGAAGGCGAGAGCGGCGCTGAGGCCAGCCAGGCGCCAGTCACGTCTCCCACACTCCCGCAGCCTGCTCCTTCCCGGGCGAGAACGCTAGAAGCTGGGAAGCGCTGGGCGAGGCTCGCCCAGGCCAGAGCAGCCTCTCGGCCGGGGCTCTGCGCTATCGCGCCTGGGCGCAGAGCTGGAGCTCCGCCGCTCTGGCAGCTCGCTCGGTCCTTCCCAGTAACAGGCCCGCAACCCCTCTCTTCTCTCCGGTGTGCTGGGAACCGGGCTTCCAGGCCTGGGCACAGAGCCCTTGCCCGGAGCTCTCTGCTCAGGGACTGGTTCCCCTGCGCTGGGGCTGTGCTCTCCCTAGCCCAAACGCACCGGGGAAGGCCCCAAACCACATCCACACGACTCTACGCTGGGGGAGAGCTCCAGGGAAGCCCAGTCTGGCAGGCGCTTGCTGGGCACAAACGGAGGATCCCTCTGGCTGTGGTGCTGCCTCCCCCAGCCAGGGGCGCTGGGACCCTGATTCCCTCCGCCCAGCGCTTAGTCTGGGCGGCCAAGCAACCGCTTGGGAAGGCAGCCCTGGGCGCTCTCTTTGCCTGACAAAGAGCTCTGCTTGCGGGAGGCTTTGGCAGTTTGCACACCCCCGGCCCCTGAGCCTTCTGCAAAGAGGCCTGGCTCCTAGGTCCAAAGGGAAGGCCAGAGCGGAGCTGAGGCCAGCCAGGCGCCAGTCACGTCCCCCACACTCCCGCAGCCTGCTCCTTCCCGGGCGAGAACGCTAGAAGCTGGGAAGCGCTGGGCGAGGCTCGCCCAGGCCAGAGCAGCCTCTCGGCCGGGGCTGTGCGCTATCGCGCCTGGGCGCAGAGCTGGAGCTCCGCCGCTCTGGCAGCTCGCTCGGTCCTTCCCAGTAACAGGCCCGCAACCCCTCTCTTCTCTCCGGCGTGCTGGGAACCGGGCTTCCAGGCCTGGGCACAGAGCCCTTGCCCGGAGCTCTCTGCTCAGGGACTGGTTCCCCTGCGCTGGGGCTGTGCTCTCCCTAGCCCAAACGCACCGGGGAAGGCCCCAAACCACATCCACACGACTCTACGCTGGGGGAGAGCTCCAGGGAAGCCCAGTCTGGCAGGCGCTTGCTGGGCACAAACGGAGGATCCCTCTGGCTGTGGTGCTGCCTCCCCCAGCCAGGGGCGCTGGGACCCTGATTCCCTCCGCCCAGCGCTTAGTCTGGGCGGCCAAGCAACCGCTTGGGAAGGCAGCCCTGGGCGCTCTCTTTGCCTGACAAAGAGCTCTGCTTGCGGGAGGCTTTGGCAGGTTGCACATCCCCGGCCCCTGAGCCTTCTGCAAAGAGGCCTGGCTCCTAGGTCCAAAGGGAAGGCCAGAGCGGAGCTAGGCCAGCCAGGCGCCAGTCACGTCTCCCACACTCCCGCAGCCTGCTCCTTCCCGGGCGAGAACGCTAGAAGCTGGGAAGCGCTGGGCGAGGCTCGCCCAGGCCAGAGCAGCCTCTCGGCCGGGGCTCTGCGCTATCGCGCCTGGGCGCAGAGCTGGAGCTCCGCCGCTCTGGCAGCTCGCTCGGTCCTTCCCAGTAACAGGCCCGCAACCCCTCTCTTCTCTCCGGCGTGCTGGGAACCGGGCTTCCAGGCCTGGGCACAGAGCCCTTGCCCGGAGCTCTCTGCTCACGGACTGGTTCCCCTGCGCTGGGGCTGTGCTCTCCCTAGCCCAAACGCACCGGGGAAGGCCCCAAACCACATCCACACGACTCTACGCTGGGGGAGAGCTCCAGGGAAGCCCAGTCTGGCAGGCGCTTGCTGGGCACAAACGGAGGATCCCTCTGGCTGTGGTGCTGCCTCCCCCAGCCAGGGGCGCTGGGACCCTGATTCCCTCCGCCCAGCGCTTAGTCTGGGCGGCCAAGCAACCGCTTGGGAAGGCAGCCCTGGGCGCTCTCTTTGCCTGACAAAGAGCTCTGCTTGCGGGAGGCTTTGGCAGTTTGCACATCCACGGCCCCTGAGCCTTCTGCAAAGAGGCCGGGCTCCTAGGTCCAAAGGGAAGGCGAGAGCGGAGCTGAGTCCAGCCAGGCGCCAGTCACGTCTCCTACACTCCCGCAGCCTGCTCCTTCCCGGGCGAGAACGCTAGAAGCTGGGAAGCGCTGGGCGAGGCTCGCCCAGGCCAGAGCAGCCTCTCGGCCGGGGCTGTGCGCTATCGCGCCTGGGCGCAGAGCTGGAGCTCCGCCGCTCTGGCAGCTCGCTCGGTCCTTCCCAGTAACAGGCCCGCAACCCCTCTCTTCTCTCCGGCGTGCTGGGAACCGGGCTTCCAGGCCTGGGCACAGAGCCCTTGCCTGGAGCTCTCTGCTCAGGGACTGGTTCCCCTGCGCTGGGGCTGTGCTCTCCCTAGCCCAAACGCACCGCGGAAGGCCCCAAACCACATCCACACGACTCTACGCTGGGGGAGAGCTCCAGGGAAGCCCAGTCTGGCAGGCGCTTGCTGGGCACAAACGGAGGATCCCTCTGGCTGTGGTGCTGCCTCCCCCAGCCAGGGGCGCTGGGACCCTGATTCCCTCCGCCCAGCGCTTAGTCTGGGCGGCCAAGCAACCGCTTGGGAAGGCAGCCCTGGGCGCTCTCTTTGCCTGACAAAGAGCTCTGCTTGCGGGAGGCTTTGGCAGTTTGCACATCCCCGGCCCCTGAGCCTTCTGCAAAGAGGCCTGGCTCCTAGGTCCAAAGGGAAGGCGAGAGCGGCGCTGAGGCCAGCCAGGCGCCAGTCACGTCTCCCACACTCCCGCAGCCTGCTCCTTCCCGGGCGAGAACGCTAGAAGCTGGGAAGCGCTGGGCGAGGCTCGCCCAGGCCAGAGCAGCCTCTCGGCCGGGGCTCTGCGCTATCGCGCCTGGGCGCAGAGCTGGAGCTCCGCCGCTCTGGCAGCTCGCTCGGTCCGTCCCAGTAACAGGCCCGCAACCCCTCTCTTCTCTCCGGTGTGCTGGGAACCGGGCTTCCAGGCCTGGGCACAGAGCCCTTGCCCGGAGCTCTCTGCTCAGGGACTGGTTCCCCTGCGCTGGGGCTGTGCTCTCCCTAGCCCAAACGCACCGGGGAAGGCCCCAAACCACATCCACACGACTCTACGCTGGGGGAGAGCTCCAGGGAAGCCCAGTCTGGCAGGCGCTTGCTGGGCACAAACGGAGGATCCCTCTGGCTGTGGTGCTGCCTCCCCCAGCCAGGGGCGCTGGGACCCTGATTCCCTCCGCCCAGCGCTTAGTCTGGGCGGCCAAGCAACCGCTTGGGAAGGCAGCCCTGGGCGCTCTCTTTGCCTGACAAAGAGCTCTGCTTGCGGGAGGCTTTGGCAGTTTGCACACCCCCGGCCCCTGAGCCTTCTGCAAAGAGGCCTGGCTCCTAGGTCCAAAGGGAAGGCCAGAGCGGAGCTGAGGCCAGCCAGGCGCCAGTCACGTCTCCCACACTCCCGCAGCCTGCTCCTTCCCGGGCGAGAACGCTAGAAGCTGGGAAGCGCTGGGCGAGGCTCGCCCAGGCCAGAGCAGCCTCTCGGCCGGGGCTGTGCGCTATCGCGCCTGGGCGCAGAGCTGGAGCTCCGCCGCTCTGGCAGCTCGCTCGGTCCTTCCCAGTAACAGGCCCGCAACCCCTCTCTTCTCTCCGGTGTGCTGGGAACCGGGCTTCCAGGCCTGGGCACAGAGCCCTTGCCCGGAGCTCTCTGCTCAGGGACTGGTTCCCCTGCGCTGGGGCTGTGCTCTCCCTAGCCCAAACGCACCGGGGAAGGCCCCAAACCACATCCACACGACTCTACGCTGGGGGAGAGCTCCAGGGAAGCCCAGTCTGGCAGGCGCTTGCTGGGCACAAACGGAGGATCCCTCTGGCTGTGGTGCTGCCTCCCCCAGCCAGGGGCGCTGGGACCCTGATTCCCTCCGCCCAGCGCTTAGTCTGGGCGGCCAAGCAACCGCTTGGGAAGGCAGCCCTGGGCGCTCTCTTTGCCTGACAAAGAGCTCTGCTTGCGGGAGGCTTTGGCAGTTTGCACATCCCCGGCCCCTGAGCCTTCTGCAAAGAGGCCTGGCTCCTAGGTCCAAAGGGAAGGCCAGAGCGGAGCTGAGGCCAGCCAGGCGCCAGTCACGTCTCCCACACTCCCGCAGCCTGCTCCTTCCCGGGCGAGAACGCTAGAAGCTGGGAAGCGCTGGGCGAGGCTCGCCCAGGCCAGAGCAGCCTCTCGGCCGGGGCTCTGCGCTATCGCGCCTGGGCGCAGAGCTGGAGCTCCGCCGCTCTGGCAGCTCGCTCGGTCCTTCCCAGTAACAGGCCCGCAACCCCTCTCTTCTCTCCGGCGTGCTGGGAACCGGGCTTCCAGGCCTGGGCACAGAGCCCTTGCCCGGAGCTCTCTGCTCACGGACTGGTTCCCCTGCGCTGGGGCTGTGCTCTCCCTAGCCCAAACGCACCGGGGAAGGCCCCAAACCACATCCACACGACTCTACGCTGGGGGAGAGCTCCAGGGAAGCCCAGTCTGGCAGGCGCTTGCTGGGCACAAACGGAGGATCCCTCTGGCTGTGGTGCTGCCTCCCCCAGCCAGGGGCGCTGGGACCCTGATTCCCTCCGCCCAGCGCTTAGTCTGGGCGGCCAAGCAACCGCTTGGGAAGGCAGCCCTGGGCGCTCTCTTTGCCTGACAAAGAGCTCTGCTTGCGGGAGGCTTTGGCAGTTTGCACATCCCCGGCCCCTGAGCCTTCTGCAAAGAGGCCTGGCTCCTAGGTCCAAAGGGAAGGCCAGAGCGGAGCTGAGGCCAGCCAGGCGCCAGTCACGTCTCCCACACTCCCGCAGCCTGCTCCTTCCCGGGCGAGAACGCTAGAAGCTGGGAAGCGCTGGGCGAGGCTCGCCCAGGCCAGAGCAGCCTCTCGGCCGGGGCTCTGCGCTATCGCGCCTGGGCGCAGAGCTGGAGCTCCGCCGCTCTGGCAGCTCGCTCGGTCCTTCCCAGTAACAGGCCCGCAACCCCTCTCTTCTCTCCGGCGTGCTGGGAACCGGGCTTCCAGGCCTGGGCACAGAGCCCTTGCCCGGAGCTCTCTGCTCACGGACTGGTTCCCCTGCGCTGGGGCTGTGCTCTCCCTAGCCCAAACGCACCGGGGAAGGCCCCAAACCACATCCACACGACTCTACGCTGGGGGAGAGCTCCAGGGAAGCCCAGTCTGGCAGGCGCTTGCTGGGCACAAACGGAGGATCCCTCTGGCTGTGGTGCTGCCTCCCCCAGCCAGGGGCGCTGGGACCCTGATTCCCTCCGCCCAGCGCTTAGTCTGGGCGGCCAAGCAACCGCTTGGGAAGGCAGCCCTGGGCGCTCTCTTTGCCTGACAAAGAGCTCTGCTTGCGGGAGGCTTTGGCAGTTTGCACATCCCCGGCCCCTGAGCCTTCTGCAAAGAGGCCGGGCTCCTAGGTCCAAAGGGAAGGCGAGAGCGGAGCTGAGTCCAGCCAGGCGCCAGTCACGTCTCCTACACTCCCGCAGCCTGCTCCTTCCCGGGCGAGAACGCTAGAAGCTGGGAAGCGCTGGGCGAGGCTCGCCCAGGCCAGAGCAGCCTCTCGGCCGGGGCTGTGCGATATCGCGCCTGGGCGCAGAGCTGGAGCTCCGCCGCTCTGGCAGCTCGCTCGGTCCTTCCCAGTAACAGGCCCGCAACCCCTCTCTTCTCTCCGGCGTGCTGGGAACCGGGCTTCCAGGCCTGGGCACAGAGCCCTTGCCTGGAGCTCTCTGCTCAGGGACTGGTTCCCCTGCGCTGGGGCTGTGCTCTCCCTAGCCCAAACGCACCGCGGAAGGCCCCAAACCACATCCACACGACTCTACGCTGGGGGAGAGCTCCAGGGAAGCCCAGTCTGGCAGGCGCTTGCTGGGCACAAACGGAGGATCCCTCTGGCTGTGGTGCTGCCTCCCCCAGCCAGGGGCGCTGGGACCCTGATTCCCTCCGCCCAGCGCTTAGTCTGGGCGGCCAAGCAACCGCTTGGGAAGGCAGCCCTGGGCGCTCTCTTTGCCTGACAAAGAGCTCTGCTTGCGGGAGGCTTTGGCAGTTTGCACATCCCCGGCCCCTGAGCCTTCTGCAAAGAGGCCTGGCTCCTAGGTCCAAAGGGAAGGCGAGAGCGGCGCTGAGGCCAGCCAGGCGCCAGTCACGTCTCCCACACTCCCGCAGCCTGCTCCTTCCCGGGCGAGAACGCTAGAAGCTGGGAAGCGCTGGGCGAGGCTCGCCCAGGCCAGAGCAGCCTCTCGGCCGGGGCTCTGCGCTATCGCGCCTGGGCGCAGAGCTGGAGCTCCGCCGCTCTGGCAGCTCGCTCGGTCCGTCCCAGTAACAGGCCCGCAACCCCTCTCTTCTCTCCGGTGTGCTGGGAACCGGGCTTCCAGGCCTGGGCACAGAGCCCTTGCCCGGAGCTCTCTGCTCAGGGACTGGTTCCCCTGCGCTGGGGCTGTGCTCTCCCTAGCCCAAACGCACCGGGGAAGGCCCCAAACCACATCCACACGACTCTACGCTGGGGGAGAGCTCCAGGGAAGCCCAGTCTGGCAGGCGCTTGCTGGGCACAAACGGAGGATCCCTCTGGCTGTGGTGCTGCCTCCCCCAGCCAGGGGCGCTGGGACCCTGATTCCCTCCGCCCAGCGCTTAGTCTGGGCGGCCAAGCAACCGCTTGGGAAGGCAGCCCTGGGCGCTCTCTTTGCCTGACAAAGAGCTCTGCTTGCGGGAGGCTTTGGCAGTTTGCACACCCCCGGCCCCTGAGCCTTCTGCAAAGAGGCCTGGCTCCTAGGTCCAAAGGGAATGCGAGAGCGGAGCTGAGGCCAGCCAGGCGCCAGTCACGTCTCCCACACTCCCGCAGCCTGCTCCTTCCCGGGCGAGAACGCTAGAAGCTGGGAAGCGCTGGGCGAGGCTCGCCCAGGCCAGAGCAGCCTCTCGGCCGGGGCTGTGCGCTATCGCGCCTGGGCGCAGAGCTGGAGCTCCGCCGCTCTGGCAGCTCGCTCGGTCCTTCCCAGTAACAGGCCCGCAACCCCTCTCTTCTCTCCGGCGTGCTGGGAACCGGGCTTCCAGGCCTGGGCACAGAGCCCTTGCCCGGAGCTCTCTGCTCAGGGACTGGTTCCCCTGCGCTGGGGCTGTGCTCTCCCTAGCCCAAACGCACCGGGGAAGGCCCCAAACCACATCCACACGACTCTACGCTGGGGGAGAGCTCCAGGGAAGCCCAGTCTGGCAGGCGCTTGCTGGGCACAAACGGAGGATCCCTCTGGCTGTGGTGCTGCCTCCCCCAGCCAGGGGCGCTGGGACCCTGATTCCCTCCGCCCAGCGCTTAGTCTGGGCGGCCAAGCAACCGCTTGGGAAGGCAGCCCTGGGCGCTCTCTTTGCCTGACAAAGAGCTCTACTTGCGGGAGGCTTTGGCAGTTTGCACATCCCCGGCCCCTGAGCCTTCTGCAAAGAGGCCTGGCTCCTAGGTCCAAAGGGAAGGCCAGAGCGGAGCTGAGGCCAGCCAGGCGCCAGTCACGTCTCCCACACTCCCGCAGCCTGCTCCTTCCCGGGCGAGAACGCTAGAAGCTGGGAAGCGCTGGGCGAGGCTCGCCCAGGCCAGAGCAGCCTCTCGGCCGGGGCTCTGCGCTATCGCGCCTGGGCGCAGAGCTGGAGCTCCGCCGCTCTGGCAGCTCGCTCGGTCCTTCGCAGTAACAGGCCCGCAACCCCTCTCTTCTCTCCGGCGTGCTGGGAACCGGGCTTCCAGGCCTGGGCACAGAGCCCTTGCCCGGAGCTCTCTGCTAAGGGACTGGTTCCCCTGCGCTGGGGCTGTGCTCTCCCCAGCCCAAACGCACCGGGGAAGGCCCCAAACCACATCCACACGACTCTACGCTGGGGGAGAGCTCCAGGGAAGCCCAGTCTGGCAGGCGCTTGCTGGGCACAAACGGAGGATCCCTCTGGCTGTGGTGCTGCCTCCCCCAGCCAGGGGCGCTGGGACCCTGATTCCCTCCGCCCAGCGCTTAGTCTGGGCGGCCAAGCAACCGCTTGGGAAGGCAGCCCTGGGCGCTCTCTTTGCCTGACAAAGAGCTCTGCTTGCGGGAGGCTTTGGCAGTTTGCACACCCCCGGCCCCTGAGCCTTCTGCAAAGAGGCCTGGCTCCTAGGTCCAAAGGGAAGGCCAGAGCGGAGCTGAGGCCAGCCAGGAGCCTCTCACGTCTCCCACACTCCCGCAGCCTGCTCCTTCCCGGGCGAGAACGCTAGAAGCTGGGAAGCGCTGGGCGAGGCTCGCCCAGGCCAGAGCAGCCTCTCGGCCGGGGCTCTGCGCTATCGCGCCTGTGCACAGAGCTGGAGCTCCGCCGCTCTGGCAGCTCGCTCGGTCCTTCCCAGTAACAGGCCCGCAACCCCTCTCTTCTCTCCGGCGTGCTGGGACCCGGGCTTCCAGGCTTGGGCACAGAGCCCTTGCCCGGAGCTCTCTGCTCACGGACTGGTTCCCCTGCGCTGGGGCTGTGCTCTCCCTAGCCCAAACGCACCGGGGAAGGCCCCAAACCACATCCACACGACTCTACGCTGGGGGAGAGCTCCAGGGAAGCCCAGTCTGGCAGGCGCTTGCTGGGCACAAACGGAGGATCCCTCTGGCTGTGGTGCTGCCTCCCCCAGCCAGGGGCGCTGGGACCCTGATTCCCTCCGCCCAGCGCTTAGTCTGGGCGGCCAAGCAACCGCTTGGGAAGGCAGCCCTGGGCGCTCTCTTTGCATGACAAAGAGCTCTGCTTGCGGGAGGCTTTGGCAGTTTGCACACCCCCGGCCCCTGAGCCTTCTGCAAAGAGGCCTGGCTCCTAGGTCCAAAGGGAAGGCGAGAGCGGAGCTGAGGCCAGCCAGGAGCCTCTCACGTCTCCCACACTCCCGCAGCCTGCTCCTTCCCGGGCGAGAACGCTAGAAGCTGGGAAGCGCTGGGCGAGGCTCGCCCAGGCCAGAGCAGCCTCTCGGCCGGGGCTCTGCGCTATCGCGCCTGTGCACAGAGCTGGAGCTCCGCCGCTCTGGCAGCTCGCTCGGTCCTTCCCAGTAACAGGCCCGCAACCCCTCTCTTCTCTCCGGCGTGCTGGGAACCGGGCTTCCAGGCCTGGGCACAGAGCCCTTGCCCGGAGCTCTCTGCTCAGGGACTGGTTCCCCTGCGCTGGGGCTGTGCTCTCCCCAGCCCAAACGCACTGGGGAAGGCCCCAAACCACATCCACACGACTCTACGCTGGGGGAGAGCTCCAGGGAAGCCCAGTCTGGCAGGCGCTTGCTGGGCACAAACGGAGGATCCCTCTGGCTGTGGTGCTGCCTCCCCCAGCCAGGGGCGCTGGGACCCTGATTCCCTCCGCCCAGCGCTTAGTCTGGGCGGCCAAGCAACAGCTGGGGAACGCAGCCCTGGGCGCTCTCTTTGCCTGACAAAGAGCTCTGCTTGCGGGAGGCTTTGGCAGTTTGCACACCCCCAGGCCCCTGAGCCTTCTGCAAAGAGGCCTGGCTCCTAGGTCCAAAGGGAAGGCCAGAGCGGAGCTGAGGCCAGCCAGGCGCCAGTCACGTCTCCCACACTCCCGCAGCCTGCTCCTTCCCGGGCGAGAACGCTAGAAGCTGGGAAGCGCTGGGCGAGGCTCGACCAGGCCAGAGCAGCCTCTCGGCCGGGGTTCTGCGCTATCGCGCCTGGGCGCAGAGCTGGAGCTCCGCCGCTCTGGCAGCTGGCTCGGTCCTTCCCAGTAACAGGCCCGCAACCCCTCTCTTCTCTCCGGCGTGCTGGGAACCGGGCTTCCAGGCCTGGGCACAGAGCCCTTGCCCGGAGCTCTCTGCTCAGGGACTGGTTCCCCTGCGCTGGGGCTGTGCTCTCCCTAGCCCAAACGCACCGGGGAAGGCCCCAAACCACATCCACACGACTCTACGCTGGGGGAGAGCTCCAGGGAAGCCCAGTCTGGCAGGTGCTTGCTGGGCACAAACGGAGGATCCCTCTGGCTGTGGTGCTGCCTCCCCCAGCCAGGGGCGCTGGGACCCTGATTCCCTCCGCCCAGCGCTTAATCTGGGCGGCCAAGCAACCGCTTCGGAATGCAGCCCTGGGCGCTCTATTTGCCTGACAAAGAGCTCTGCTTGCGGGAGGCTTTGGCATTTCCCCCCTCCCCCGCCCCTGAGCCTTCTGCAAAGAGGCCTGGCTCCTAGGTCCAAAGGGAAGGCCAGAGCGGAGCTGAGGCCAGCCAGGCGCCAGTCACGTCTCCCACACTCCCGCAGCCTGCTCCTTCACGGGCGAGAACGCTAGAAGCTGGGAAGCGCTGGGCGAGGCTCGCCCAGGCCAGAGCAGCCTCTCGGCCGGGGCTCTGCGCTATCGCGCCTGGGCGCAGAGCTGGAGCTCCGCCGCTCTGGCAGCTCGCTCGGTCCTTCCCAGTAACAGGCCCGCAACCCCTCTCTTCTCTCCGGCGTGCTGGGAACCGGGCTTCCAGGGCTGGGCACAGAGCCCTTGCCCGGAGCTCTCTGCTCAGGGACTGGTTCCCCTGCGCTGGGGCTGTGCTCTCCCTAGCCCAAACGCACCGGGGAAGGCCCCAAACCACATCCACACGACTCTACGCTGGGGGAGAGCTCCAGGGAAGCCCAGTCTGGCAGGCGCTTGCTGGGCACAAACGGAGGATCCCTCTGGCTGTGGTGCTGCCTCCCCCAGCCAGGGGCGCTGGGACCCTGATTCCCTCCGCCCAGCGCTTAGTCTGGGCGGCCAAGCAACCGCTTGTGAATGCAGCCCTGGGCGCTCTATTTGCTTGACAAAGAGCTCTGCTTGCGGGAGGCTTTGGCAGTTTGCACACCCCCGGCCCCTGAGCCTTCTGCAAAGAGGCCTGGCTCCTAGGTCCAAAGGGAAGGCCAGAGCGGAGCTGAGGCCAGCCAGGCGCCAGTCACGTCTCCCACACTCCCGCAGCCTGCTCCTTCCCGGGCGAGAACGCTAGAAGCTGGGAAACACTGGGCGAGGCTCGCCCAGGCCAGAGCAGCCTCTCGGCCGGGGCTCTGCGCTATCGCGCCTGGGCGCAGAGCTGGAGCTCCGCCGCTCTGGCAGCTCGCTCGGTCCTTCCCAGTAACAGGCCCGCAACCCCTCTCTTCTCTCCGGCGTGCTGGGAACCGGGCTTCCAGGCCTGGGCACAGAGCCCTTGCCCAGAGCTCTCTGCTCAGGGACTGGTTCCCCTGCGCTGGGGCTGTGCTCTCCCTAGCCCAAACGCACCGGGGAAGGCCCCAAACCACATTCACACGACTCTACACTGGGGGAGAGCTCCAGGGAAGCCCAGTCTGGCAGGCGCTTGCTGGGCACAAACGGAGGATCCCTCTGGCTGTGGTGCTGCCTCCCCCAGCCAGGGGCGCTAGGACCCTGATTCCCTCCGCCCAGCGCTTAGTCTGGGCGGCCAAGCAACCGCTTGAGGAAGGCAGCCCTGGGCGCTCTCTTTGCCTGACAAAGAGCTCTGCTTGCGGGAGGCTTTGGCAGGTTGCACATCCCCGGCCCCTGAGCCTTCTGCAAAGAGGCCTGGCTCCTAGGTCCAAAGGGAAGGCGAGAGCGGAGCTGAGGACAGCCAGGCGCCAGTCACGACTCCCACACTCCCGCAGCCTGCTCCTTCCCGGGCGAGAACGCTAGAAGCTGGGAAGCGCTGGGCGAGGCTCGCCCAGGCCAGAGCAGCCTCTCGGCCGGGGCTGTGCGCTATCGCGCCTGGGCGCAGAGCTGGAGCTCCGCCGCTCTGGCAGCTCGCTCGGTCCTTCCCAGTAACAGGCCCGCAACCCCTCTCTTCTCTCCGGCGTGCTGGGAACCGGGCTTCCAGGCCTGGGCACAGAGCCCTTGCCTGGAGCTCTCTGCTCAGGGACTGGTTCCCCTGCGCTGGGGCTGTGCTCTCCCCAGCCCAAACGCACCGGGGAAGGCCCCAAACCACATCCACACGACTCTACGCTGGGGGAGAGCTCCAGGGAAGCCCAGTCTGGCAGGCGCTTGCTGGGCACAAACGGAGGATCCCTCTGGCTGTGGTGCTGCCTCCCCCAGCCAGGGGCGCTGGGACCCTGATTCCCTCCGCCCAGCGCTTAGTCTGGGCGGCCAAGCAACCGCTTGGGAAGGCAGCCCTGGGCGCTCTCTTTGCCTGACAAAGAGCTCTGCTTGCGGGAGGCTTTGGCAGTTTGCACACCCCAGGCCCCTGAGCCTTCTGCAAAGAGACCTGGCTCCTAGGTCCAAAGGGAAGGCCAGAGCGGAGCTGAGGCCAGCCAGGCGCCAGTCACGTCTCCCACACTCCCGCAGCCTGCTCCTTCCCGGGCGAGAACGCTAGAAGCTGGGAAGCGCTGGGCGAGGCTCGCCCAGGCCAGAGCAGCCTCTCGGCCGGGGCTCTGCGCTATCGCGCCTGGGCGCAGAGCTGGAGCTCCGCCGCTCTGGCAGCTCGCTCGGTCCTTCCCAGTAACAGGCCCGCAACCCCTCTCTTCTCTCCGGCATGCTGGGAACCGGGCTTCCAGGCCTGGGCACAGAGCCCTTGCCCGGAGCTCTCTGCTCAGGGACTGGTTCCCCTGCACTGGGGCTGTGCTCTGCCTAGCCCAAACGCACCGGGGAAGGCCCCAAACCACATCCACACGACTCTACGCTGGGGGAGAGCTCCAGGGAAGCCCAGTCTGGCAGGCGCTTGCTGGGCACAAACGGAGGATCCCTCTGGCTGTGGTGCTGCCTCCCCCAGCCAGGGGCGCTGGGACCCTGATTCCCTCCGCCCAGCGCTTAGTCTGGGCGGCCAAGCAACCGCTTGGGAAGGCAGCCCTGGGCGCTCTCTTTGCCTGACAAAGAGCTCTGCTTGCGGGAGGATTTGGCAGTTTGCACATCTCCGGCCCCTGAGCCTTCTGCAAAGAGGCCTGGCTCCTAGGTCCAAAGGGAATGCGAGAGCGGAGCTGAGGCCAGCCAGGCGCCAGTCACGTCTCCCACACTCCCGCAGCCTGCTCCTTCCCGGGCGAGAACGCTAGAAGCTGGGAAGCGCTGGGCGAGGCTCGCCCAGGCCAGAGCAGCCTCTCGGCCGGGGCTGTGCGCTATCGCGCCTGGGCGCAGAGCTGGAGCTCCGCCGCTCTGGCAGCTCGCTCGGTCCTTCCCAGTAACAGGCCCGCAACCCCTCTCTTCTCTCCGGCGTGCTGGGAACCGGGCTTCCAGGCCTGGGCACAGAGCCCTTGCCCGGAGCTCTCTGCTCAGGGACTGGTTCCCCTGCGCTGGGGCTGTGCTCTCCCCAGCCCAAACGCACCGTGGAAGGCCCCAAACCACATCCACACGACTCTACGCTGGGGGAGAGCTCCAGGGAAGCCCAGTCTGGCAGGCGCTTGCTGGGCACAAATGGAGGATCCCTCTGGCTGTGGTGCTGCCTCCCCCAGCCAGGGGCGCTGGGACCCTGATTCCCTCCGCCCAGCGCTTAGTCTGGGGGGACAAGCAACCGCTTGGGAATGCAGCCCTGGGCGCTCTCTTTGCCTGACAAAGAGCTCTGCTTGCGGGAGGCTTTGGCAGTTTGCACACCCCCGGCCCCTGAGCCTTCTGCAAAGAGGCCTGGCTCCTAGGTCCAAAGGGAAGGCCAGAGCGGAGCTGAGGCCAGCCAGGCGCCAGTCACGTCTCCCACACTCCCGCAGCCTGCTCCTTCCCGGGCAAGAATGCTAGAAGCTGGGAAGCGCTGGGCGAGGCTCGCCCAGGCCAGAGCAGCCTCTCGGCCGGGGCTGTGCGCTATCGCGCCTGGGCGCAGAGCTGGAGCTCCGCCGCTCTGGCAGCTGGCTCGGTCCTTCCCAGTAACAGGCCCGCAACCCCTCTCTTCTCTCCGGCGTGCTGGGAACCGGGCTTCCAAGCCTGGGCACAGAGCCCTTGCCCGGAGCTCTCTGCTCAGGGACTGGTTCCCCTGCGCTGGGGCTGTGCTCTCCCTAGCCCAAACGCACCGGGGAAGGCCCCAAACCACATCCACACGACTCTACGCTGGGGGAGAGCTCCAGGGAAGCCCAGTCTGGCAGGCGCTTGCTGGGCACAAACGGAGGATCCCTCTGGCTGTGGTGCTGCCTCCCCCAGCCAGGGGCGCTGGGACCCTGATTCCCTCCGCCCAGCGCTTAGTTTGGGCGGCCAAGCAACCGCTTGGGAAGGCAGCCCTGGGCGCTCTCTTTGCCTGACAAAGAGCTCTGCTTGCGGGAGGCTTTGGCAGTTTGCACACCCCCGGCCCCTGAGCCTTCTGCAAAGAGACCTGGCTCCTAGGTCCAAAGGGAAGGCGAGAGCGGAGCTGAGGCCAGCCAGGCGCCAGTCACGTCTCCCACACTCCCGCAGCCTGCTCCTTCCCGGGCGAGAACGCTAGAAGCTGGGAAGCGCTGGGCGAGGCTCGCCCAGGCCAGAGCAGCCTCTCGGCCGGGGCTGTGCGCTATCGCGCCTGGGCGCAGAGCTGGAGCTCCGCCGCTCTGGCAGCTCGCTCGGTCCTTCCCAGTAACAGGCCCGCAACCCCTCTCTTCTCTCCGGCGTGCTGGGAACCGGGCTTCCAGGCCTGGGCACAGAGCCCTTGCCCGGAGCTCTCTGCTCAGGGACTGGTTCCCCTGCGCTGGGGCTGTGCTCTCCCCAGCCCAAACGCACCGGGGAAGGCCCCAAACCACATCCACACGACTCTACGCTGGGGGAGAGCTCCAGGGAAGCCCAGTCTGGCAGGCGCTTGCTGGGCACAAACGGAGGATCCCTCTGGCTGTGGTGCTGCCTCCCCCAGCCAGGGGCGCTGGGACCCTGATTCCCTCCGCCCAGCGCTTAGTCTGGGCGGCCAAGCAACCGCTTGGGAAGGCAGCCCTGGGCGCTCTCTTTGCCTGACAAAGAGCTCTGCTTGCGGGAGGCTTTGGCAGTTTGCACACCCCCGGCCCCTGAGCCTTCTGCAAAGAGGCCTGGCCCCTAGGTCCAAAGGGAAGGCCAGAGCGGAGCTGAGGCCAGCCAGGCGCCAGTCACGTCTCCCACACTCCCGCAGCCTGCTCCTTCCCGGGCAAGAATGCTAGAAGCTGGGAAGCGCTGGGCGAGGCTCGCCCAGGCCAGAGCAGCCTCTCGGCCGGGGCTGTGCGCTATCGCGCCTGGGTGCAGAGCTGGAGCTCCGCCGCTCTGGCAGCTGGCTCGGTCCTTCCCAGTAACAGGCCCGCAACCCCTCTCTTCTCTCCGGCGTGCTGGGAACCGGGCTTCCAAGCCTGGGCACAGAGCCCTTGCCCGGAGCTCTCTGCTCATTGACTGGTTCCCCTGCGCTAGGGCTGTGCTCTCCCTAGCCCAAACGCACCGGGGAAGGCCCCAAACCACATCCACACGACTCTACGCTGGGGGAGAGCTCCAGGGAAGCCCAGTCTGGCAGGCGCTTGCTGGGCACAAACGGAGGATCCCTCTGGCTGTGGTGCTGCCTCCCCCAGCCAGGGGCGCTGGGAACCTGATTCCCTCCGCCCAGCGCTTAGTCTGGGCGGCCAAGCAACCGCTTGGGAAGGCAGCCCTGGGCGCTCTCTTTGCCTGACAAAGAGCTCTGCTTGCGGGAGGCTTTGGCAGTTTGCACATCCCCGGCCCCTGAGCCTTCTGCAAAGAGGCCTGGCTCCTAGGTCCAAAGGGAATGCGAGAGCGGAGCTGAGGCCAGCCAGGCGCCAGTCACGTCTCCCACACTCCCGCAGCCTGCTCCTTCCCGGGCGAGAACGCTAGAAGCTGGGAAGCGCTGGGCGAGGCTCGCCCAGGCCAGAGCAGCCTCTCGGCCGGGGCTGTGCGCTATCGCGCCTGGGCGCAGAGCTGGAGCTCCGCCGCTCTGGCAGCTCGCTCGGTCCTTCCCAGTAACAGGCCCGCAACCCCTCTCTTCTCTCCGGCGTGCTGGGAACCGGGCTTCCAAGCCTGGGCACAGAGCCCTTGCCCGGAGCTCTCTGCTCAGGGACTGGTTCCCCTGCGCTGGGGCTGTGCTAGCCCTAGCCCAAACGCACCGGGGAAGGCCCCAAACCACATCCACACGACTCTACGCTGGGGGAGAGCTCCAGGGAAGCCCAGTCTGGCAGGCGCTTGCTGGGCACAAACGGAGTTTTCCTCTGGCTGTGGTGCTGCCTCCCCCAGCCTGGGGCCCTGGGACCCTGATTCCCTCCCCCCAGCGATTAGTCTGGGCGGCCAAGCAACCGCTTGGGAGTGCAGCCTGGGCGCTCTCTTTGCCTGACAAAGAGCTCTGCTTGCGGGAGGCTTTGGCAGTTTGCACACCCCCGGCCCCTGAGCCTTCTGCAAAGTGGCCTGGCTCCTAGGTCCAAAGGGAAGGCGAGAGCAGAGCTGAGGCCAGCCAGGCGCCAGTCACGTCTCCCACACTCCCGCAGCCTGCTCCTTCCCGGGCGAGAACGCTAGAAGCTGGGAAGCGCTGGGCGAGGCTCGCCCAGGCCAGAGCAGCCTCTCGGCCGGGGCTCTGCGCTATCGCGCCTGGGCGCAGAGCTGGAGCTCCGCCGCTCTGGCAGCTCGCTCGGTCCTTCCCAGTAACAGGCCCGCAACCCCTCTCTTCTCTACGGCGTGCTGGGAACCAGGCTTCCAGGCCTGGGCACAGAGCCCTTGCCCGGAGCTCTCTGCTCAGGGACTGGTTCCCCTGCGCTGGGGCTGTGCTCTCCCTAGCCCAAACGCACCGGGGAAGGCCCCAAACCACATCCACACGACTCTACGCTGGGGGAGAGCTCCAGGGAAGCCCAGTCTGGCAGGCGCTTGCTGGGCACAAACGGAGGATCCCTCTGGCTGTGGTGCTGCCTCCCCCAGCCAGGGGCGCTGGGACCCTGATTCCCTCCGCCAAGCCCTTAGTCTGGGCGACCAAGCAGCCGCTTGGGAAGGCAGCCCTGGGCGCTCTCTTTGCCTGACAAAGAGCTCTGCTTGCGCGAGGCTTTGGCAGTTTGCACACCCCCGGCCCCTGAGCCTTCTGCAAAGAGGCCTGGCTCCTAGGTCCAAAGGGAAGGCGAGTGCGGAGCTGAGGCCAGCCAGGCGCCAGTCACGTCTCCCACACTCCCGCAGCCTGCTCCTTCCGGGCGAGTACGCTAGAAGCTGGGAAGCGCTGGGCGAGGCTCGCCCAGGCCAGAGCAGCCTCTCGGCCGGGGCTCTGCGCTATCGCGCCTGGGCGCAGAGCCGGAGCTCCGCCGCTCTGGCAGCTCGCTCGGTCCTTCCCAGTAACAGGCCCGCAACCCCTCTCTTCTCTACGGCGTGCTGGGAACGGGGCTTCCAGACCTGGGCACAGAGCCCTTGCCCGGAGCTCTCTGCTCAGGGACTGGTTCCCCTGCGCTAGGGCTGTGCTCTCCCTAGCCCAAACGCACCGGGGAAGGCCCCAAACCACATCCACACGACTCTACGCTGGGGGAGAGCTCCAGGGAAGCCCAGTCTGTCAGGCGCTTTCTGGGCACAAACGGAGGATCCCTCTGGCTGTGGTGCTGCCTCCCCCAGCCAGGGGCGCTGGGACCCTGATTCCCTCCACCCAGCGCTTAATCTGGGCGGCAAGCAACCGCTTGGGAATGCAGCCCTGGGCGCTCTCTTTGCCTGACAAAGAGCTCTGCTTGCGGGAGGCTTTGGCAGTTTGCACACCCCCGGATCCTGAGGCTTCTGCAAAGAGACCTGGCTCCTAGGTCCAAAGGGAAGGCCTGAGCGGAGCTGAGGCCAGCCAGGCGCCAGTCACGTCTCCCACACTCCCGCAGCCTGCTCCTTCCCGGGCGAGAACGCTAGAAGCTGGGAAGCGCTGGGCGAGGCTTGCCCAGGCCAGAGCAGCCTCTCGGCCGGGGCTCTGCGCTATCTCGCCTGGGCACAGAGCTGGAGCTCCGCCGCTCTGGCATCTCGCTCGGTCCTTCCCAGTAACAGGCCCGCAACCCCTCTCTTCTCTCCGGCGTGCTGGGAACCGGGCTTCCATTCCTGGGCACAGAGCCCTTGCCCGGAGCTCTCTGCTCAGGGACTGGTTCCCCTGCGCTGGGGCTGTGCTCTCCCTAGCCCAAACGCACCGGGGAAGGCCCCAAACCTCATCCACACGACTCTACGCTGGGGCAGAGCTCCAGGGAAGCCCAGTCTGGCAGGCGCTTGCTGGGCACAAACGGAGGATCCCTCTGGCTGTGGTGCTGCCTCCCCCAGCCAGGGGCGCTGGGACCCTGATTCCCTCCGCCCAGCGCTTAGACTGGGCGGCCAAGCAACCGCTTGGGAATGCAGCCCTGGGCGCTCTCTTTGCCTGACAAAGAGCTCTGCTTGCGGGAGGCTTTGGCAGTTTGCACACCCCCGGCCCCTGAACCTTCTGAAAAGAGGCCTGGCTCCTAGGTCCAAAGGGAAGGCCAGAGCGGAGCTGAGGCCAGCCAGGCGCCAGTCACGTCTCCCACACTCCCGCAGCCTGCTCCTTCCCGGGCGAGAACGCTAGAAGCTGGGAAGCGCTGGGCGAGGCTCGCCCAGGCCAGAGCAGCCTCTCAGCAGGGGCTCTGCGCTATCGCGCCTGGGCGCAGAGCTGGAGCTCCGCCGCTCTGGCAGCTGGCTCGGTCCTTCCCAGTAACAGGCCCGCAACCCCTCTCTTCTCTCCGGCGTGCTGGGAACCGGGCTTCCAGGCCTGGGCACAGAGCCCTTGCCCGGAGCTCTCTGCTCAGGGACTGGTTCCCCTGCGCTGGGGCTGTGCTCTCCCTAGCCCAAACGCACCGGGGAAGGCCCCAAACCACATCCACACGACTCTACGCAGGGGGAGAGCTCCAGGGAAGCCCAGTCTGGCAGGCGCTTGCTGGGCACAAACGGAGGATCCCTCTGGCTGTGGTGCTGCCTCCCCTGCCAGGGGCGCTGGGACCCTGATTCCCTCCGCCCAGCGCTTAGTCTGGGCGGCCAAGCAACCGCTTGGGAAGGCAGCCCTGGGCGCTCTCTTTGCCTGACAAAGAGCTCTGCTTGCGGGAGGCTTTGGCAGTTTGCACACCCCCGGCCCCTGAGCCTTCTGCAAAGAGGCCTGGCTCCTAGGTCCAAAGGGAAGGCCAGAGAGGAGCTGAGGCCAGCCAGGCGCCAGTCACGTCTCCCACACTCCCGCAGCCTGCTCCTTCCCGGGCGAGAACGCTAGAAGCTGGGAAGCGCTGGGCGAGGCTCGCCCAGGCCAGAGCAGCCTCTCGGCCGGGGCTCTGCGCTATCGCGCCTGGGCGCAGAGCTGGAGCTCCGCCGCTCTGGCAGCTCGCTCGGTCCTTCCCAGTAACAGGCCCGCAACCCCTCTCTTCTCTCCGGCGTGCTGGGAACCGGGCTTCCAGGCCTGGGCACAGAGCCCTTGCCCGGAGCTCTCTGCTCAGGGACTGGTTCCCCTGCGCTGGGGCTGTGCTCTCCCCAGCCCAAACGCACCGGGGAAGGCCCCAAACCACATCCATACGACTCTACGCTGGGGGAGAGCTCCAGGGAAGCCCAGTCTGGCAGGCGCTTTCTGGGCACAAACGGATTTTTCCTCTGGCTGTGGTGCTGCCTCCCCCAGCCTGGGGCCCTGGGACCCTGATTCCCTCCCCCCAGCGATTAGTCTGGGCGGCCAAGCAACCGCTTGGGAGTGCAGCCTGGGCGCTCTCTTTGCCTGACAAAGAGCTCTGCTTGCGGGAGGCTTTAGCAGTTTGTACACCCCCGGCCCCTGAGCCTTCTGCAAAGAGGCCTGGCTCCTAGGTCCAAAGGGAAGGCGAGAGCGGAGCTGAGGCCAGCCAGGCGCCAGTCACGTCTCCCACACTCCCGCAGCCTGCTCCTTCCCGGGCGAGAACGCTAGAAGCTGGGAAGCGCTGGGCGAGGCTCGCCCAGGCCAGAGCAGCCTCTCGGCCGGGGCTGTGCGCTATCGCGCCTGGGCGCAGAGCTGGAGCTCCGCCGCTCTGGCAGCTCGCTCGGTCCTTCCCAGTAACAGGCCCGCAACCCCTCTCTTCTCTACGGCGTGCTGGGAACCAGGCTTCCAGGCCTGGGCACAGAGCCCTTGCCCGGAGCTCTCTGCTCAGGGACTGGTTCCCCTGCGCTGGGGCTGTGCTCTCCCTAGCCCAAACGCACCGGGGAAGGCCCCAAACCACATCCACACGACTCTACGCTGGGGGAGAGCTCCAGGGAAGCCCAGTCTGGCAGGCGCTTGCTGGGCACAAACGGAGGATCCCTCTGGCTGTGGTGCTGCCTCCCCCAGCCAGGGGCGCTGGGACCCTGATTCCCTCCGCCAAGCCCTTAGTCTGGGCGACCAAGCAGCCGCTTGGGAAGGCAGCCCTGGGCGCTCTCTTTGCCTGACAAAGAGCTCTGCTTGCGAGAGGCTTTGGCAGTTTGCACACCCCGGGCCCCTGAGCCTTCTGCAAAGAGGCCTGGCTCCTAGGTCCAAAGGGAAGGCCAGAGCGGAGCTGAGGCCAGCCAGGCGCCAGTCACGTCTCCCACACTCCCGCAGCCTGCTCCTTCCCGGGCGAGAACTCTAGAAGCTTGGAAGCGCTGGGCGAGGCTCGCCCAGGCCAGAGCAGCCTCTCGGCCGGGGCTCTGCGCTATCGCGCCTGGGCGCAGAGCTGGAGCTCCACCGCTCTGGCAGCTCGCTCGGTCCTTCCCAGTAACAGGCCCGCAACCCCTCTCTTCTCTCCGGCGTGCTGGGAACCGGGCTTCCAGGCCTGGGCACAGAGCCCTTTCACGGAGCTCTCTGCTCAGGGACTGGTTCCCCTGCGCTGGGGCTGTGCTCTCCCTAGCCCAAACGCACCGGGGAAGGCCCCAAACCACATCCACACGACTCTACGCTGGGGGAGAGCTCCAGGGAAGCCCAGTCTGGCAGGCGCTTGCTGGGCACAAACGGAGGATCCCTCTGGCTGTGGTGCTGCCTCCCCCAGCCAGGGGCGCTGGCACCCTGATTCCCTCCCCCCAGCCCTTAGTCTGGGCGACCAAGCAACCGCTTGGGAAGGCAGCCCTGGGCGCTCTCTTTGCCTGACAAAGAGCTCTGCTTGCGGGAGGCTTTGGCAGTTTGCACACCCACGGCCCCTGAGCCTTCTGCAAAGAGGCCTGGCTCCTAGGTCCAAAGGGAAGGCCAGAGCGGAGCTGAGGCCAGCCAGGCGCCAGTCACGTCTCCCACACTCCCGCAGCCTGCTCCTTCCCGGGCGAGAACGCTAGAAGCTGGGAAGCGCTGGGCGAGGCTCGCCCAGGCCAGAGCAGCCTCTCGGCCGGGGCTGTGCGCTATCGCGCCTGGGCGCAGAGCTGGAGCTCCGCCGCTCTGGCAGCTCGCTCGGTCCTTCCCAGTAACAGGCCCGCAACCCCTCTCTTCTCTCCGGCGTGCTGGGAACCGGGCTTCCAGGCCTGGGCACAGAGCCCTTGCCCGGAGCTCTCTGCTCAGGGACTGGTTCCCCTGCGCTGGGGCTGTGCTCTCCCTAGCCCAAACGCACCGGGGAAGGCCCCAAACCACATCCACACGACTCTACGCTGGGGGAGAGCTCCAGGGAAGCCCAGTCTGGCAGGCGCTTGCTGGGCACAAACGGAGGATCCCTCTGGCTGTGGTGCTGCCTCCCCCAGCCAGGGGCGCTGGGACCCTGATTCCCTCCGCGCAGCGCTTAGTCTGGGCGGCTAAGCAACCGCTTGGGAAGGCAGCCCTGGGCGCTCTCTTTGCCTGACAAAGAGCTCTGCTTGCGGGAGGCATTGGCAGGTTGCACATCCCCGGCCCCTGAGCCTTCTGCAAAGAGGCCTGGCTCCTAGGTCCAAAGGGAAGGCGAGAGCGGAGCTGAGGCCAGCCAGGCGCCAGTCACGTCTCCCACACTCCCGCAGCCTGCTCCTTCCCGGGCGAGAACGCTAGAAGCTGGGAAGCGCTGGGCGAGGCTCGCCCAGGCCAGAGCAGCCTCTCGGCCGGGGCTGTGCGCTATCGCGCCTGGGCGCAGAGCTGGAGCTCCGCCGCTCTGGCAGCTCGCTCGGTCCTTCCCAGTAACAGGCCCGCAACCCCTCTCTTCTCTCCGGCGTGCTGGGAACCGGGCTTCCAGGCCTGGGCACAGAGCCCTTGCCCGGAGCTCTCTGCTCAGGGACTCGTTCCCCTGTGCTGGGGCTGTGCTCTCCCTAGCCCAAACGCACCGGGGAAGGCCCCAAACCACATCCACACGACTCTACGCTGGGGGAGAGCTCCAGGGAAGCCCAGTCTGGCAGGCGCTTGCTGGGCACAAACGGAGGATCCCTCTGGCTGTGGTGCTGCCTCCCCCAGCCAGGGGCGCTGGGACCCTGATTCCCTCCGCGCAGCGCTTAGTCTGGGCGGCCAAGCAACCGCTTGGGAAGGCAGCCCTGGGCGCTCTCTTTGCCTGACAAAGAGCTCGGCTTGCGGGAGGCTTTGGCAGTTTGCACACCCCAGGCCCCTGAGCCTTCTGCAAAGAGGCCTGGCTCCTAGGTCCAAAGGGAAGGCGAGAGCGGAGCTGAGGACAGCCAGGCGCCAGTCACGTCTCCCAAACTCCCGCAGCCTGCTCCTTCCCGGGCGAGAACGCTAGAAGCTGGGAAGCGCTGGGCGAGGCTCGCCCAGGCCAGAGCAGCCTCTCGGCCTGGGCTGTGCGCTATCGCGCCTGGGCGCAGAGCTGGAGCTCCGCCGCTCTGGCAGCTCGCTCGGTCCTTCCCAGTAACAGGCCCGCAACCCCTCTCTTCTCTCCGGCGTGCTGGGAACCGGGCTTCCAGGCCTGGGCACAGAGCCCTTGCCCGGAGCTGTCTGCTCAGGGACTGGTTCCCCTGCGCTGGGGCTGTGCTTTCCCTAGCCCAAACGCACCGGGGAAGGCCCCAAACCACATCCACACGACTCTACGCTGGGGGAGAGCTCCAGGGAAGCCCAGTCTGGCAGGCGCTTGCTGGGCACAAACGGATTTTTCCTCTGGCTGTGGTGCTGCCTCCCCCAGCCTGGGGCCCTGGGACCCTGATTCCCTCCCCCCAGCGATTAGTCTGGGCGGCCAAGCAACCGCTTGGGAGTGCAGCCTGGGCGCTCTCTTTGCCTGACAAAGAGCTCTGCTTGCGGGAGGCTTTAGCAGTTTGTACACCCCCGGCCCCTGAGCCTTCTGCAAAGAGGCCTGGCTCCTAGGTCCAAAGGGAAGGCGAGAGCGGAGCTGAGGCCAGCCAGGCGCCAGTCACGTCTCCCACACTCCCGCAGCCTGCTCCTTCCCGGGCGAGAACGCTAGAAGCTGGGAAGCGCTGGGCGAGGCTCGCCCAGGCCAGAGCAGCCTCTCGGACGGGGCTGTGCGCTATCGCGCCTGGGCGCAGAGCTGGAGCTCCGCCGCTCTGGCAGCTCGCTCGGTCCTTCCCAGTAACAGGCCCGCAACCCCTCTCTTCTCTACGGCGTGCTGGGAACCAGGCTTCCAGGCCTGGGCACAGAGCCCTTGCCCGGAGCTCTCTGCTCAGGGACTGGTTCCCCTGCGCTGGGGCTGTGCTCTCCCTAGCCCAAACGCACCGGGGAAGGCCCCAAACCACATCCACACGACTCTACGCTGGGGGAGAGCTCCAGGGAAGCCCAGTCTGGCAGGCGCTTGCTGGGCACAAACGGAGGATCCCTCTGGCTGTGGTGCTGCCTCCCCCAGCCAGGGGCGCTGGGACCCTGATTCCCTCCGCCAAGCCCTTAGTCTGGGCGACCAAGCAGCCGCTTGGGAAGGCAGCCCTGGGCGCTCTCTTTGCCTGACAAAGAGCTCTGCTTGCGAGAGGCTTTGGCAGTTTGCACACCCCCGGCCCCTGAGCCTTCTGCAAAGAGGCCTGGCTCCTAGGTCCAAAGGGAAGGCCAGAGCGGAGCTGAGGCCAGCCAGGCGCCAGTCACGTCTCCCACACTCCCGCAGCCTGCTCCTTCCCGGGCGAGAACTCTAGAAGCTTGGAAGCGCTGGGCGAGGCTCGCCCAGGCCAGAGCAGCCTCTCGGCCGGGGCTCTGCGCTATCGCGCCTGGGCGCAGAGCTGGAGCTCCACCGCTCTGGCAGCTCGCTCGGTCCTTCCCAGTAACAGGCCCGCAACCCCTCTCTTCTCTCCGGCGTGCTGGGAACCGGGCTTCCAGGCCTGGGCACAGAGCCCTTTCACGGAGCTCTCTGCTCAGGGACTGGTTCCCCTGCGCTGGGGCTGTGCTCTCCCTAGCCCAAACGCACCGGGGAAGGCCCCAAACCACATCCACACGACTCTACGCTGGGGGAGAGCTCCAGGGAAGCCCAGTCTGGCAGGCGCTTGCTGGGCACAAACGGAGGATCCCTCTGGCTGTGGTGCTGCCTCCCCCAGCCAGGGGCGCTGGCACCCTGATTCCCTCCCCCCAGCCCTTAGTCTGGGCGACCAAGCAACCGCTTGGGAAGGCAGCCCTGGGCGCTCTCTTTGCCTGACAAAGAGCTCTGCTTGCGGGAGGCTTTGGCAGTTTGCACACCCACGGCCCCTGAGCCTTCTGCAAAGAGGCCTGGCTCCTAGGTCCAAAGGGAAGGCGAGAGCGGAGCTGAGGCCAGCCAGGCGCCAGTCACGTCTCCCACACTCCCGCAGCCTGCTCCTTCCCGGGCGAGAACGCTAGAAGCTGGGAAGCGCTGGGCGAGGCTCGCCCAGGCCAGAGCAGCCTCTCGGCCGGGGCTGTGCGCTATCGCGCCTGGGCGCAGAGCTGGAGCTCCGCCGCTCTGGCAGCTCGCTCGGTCCTTCCCAGTAACAGGCCCGCAACCCCTCTCTTCTCTCTGGCGTGCTGGGAACCGGGCTTCCAGGCCTGGGCACAGAGCCCTTGCCCGGAGCTCTCTGCTCAGGGACTGGTTCCCCTGCGCTGGGGCTGTGCTCTCCCTAGCCCAAACGCACCGGGGAAGGCCCCAAACCACATCCACACGACTCTACGCTGGGGGAGAGCTCCAGGGAAGCCCAGTCTGGCAGGCGCTTGCTGGGCACAAACGGAGGATCCCTCTGGCTGTGGTGCTGCCTCCCCCAGCCAGGGGCGCTGGGACCCTGATTCCCTCCGCGCAGCGCTTAGTCTGGGCGGCTAAGCAACCGCTTGGGAAGGCAGCCCTGGGCGCTCTCTTTGCCTGACAAAGAGCTCTGCTTGCGGGAGGCATTGGCAGGTTGCACATCCCCGGCCCCTGAGCCTTCTGCAAAGAGGCCTGGCTCCTAGGTCCAAAGGGAAGGCGAGAGCGGAGCTGAGGCCAGCCAGGCGCCAGTCACGTCTCCCACACTCCCGCAGCCTGCTCCTTCCCGGGCGAGAACGCTAGAAGCTGGGAAGCGCTGGGCGAGGCTCGCCCAGGCCAGAGCAGCCTCTCGGCCGGGGCTGTGCGCTATCGCGCCTGGGCGCAGAGCTGGAGCTCCGCCGCTCTGGCAGCTCGCTCGGTCCTTCCCAGTAACAGGCCCGCAACCCCTCTCTTCTCTCCGGCGTGCTGGGAACCGGGCTTCCAGGCCTGGGCACAGAGCCCTTGCCCGGAGCTCTCTGCTCAGGGACTCGTTCCCCTGTGCTGGGGCTGTGCTCTCCCTAGCCCAAACGCACCGGGGAAGGCCCCAAACCACATCCACACGACTCTACGCTGGGGGAGAGCTCCAGGGAAGCCCAGTCTGGCAGGCGCTTGCTGGGCACAAACGGAGGATCCCTCTGGCTGTGGTGCTGCCTCCCCCAGCCAGGGGCGCTGGGACCCTGATTCCCTCCGCGCAGCGCTTAGTCTGGGCGGCCAAGCAACCGCTTGGGAAGGCAGCCCTGGGCGCTCTCTTTGCCTGACAAAGAGCTCGGCTTGCGGGAGGCTTTGGCAGTTTGCACACCCCCGGCCCCTGAGCCTTCTGCAAAGAGGCCTGGCTCCTAGGTCCAAAGGGAAGGCGAGAGCGGAGCTGAGGACAGCCAGGCGCCAGTCACGTCTCCCAAACTCCCGCAGCCTGCTCCTTCCCGGGCGAGAACGCTAGAAGCTGGGAAGCGCTGGGCGAGGCTCGCCCAGGCCAGAGCAGCCTCTCGGCCTGGGCTGTGCGCTATCGCGCCTGGGCGCAGAGCTGGAGCTCCGCCGCTCTGGCAGCTCGCTCGGTCCTTCCCAGTAACAGGCCCGCAACCCCTCTCTTCTCTCCGGCGTGCTGGGAACCGGGCTTCCAGGCCTGGGCACAGAGCCCTTGCCCGGAGCTGTCTGCTCAGGGACTGGTTCCCCTGCGCTGGGGCTGTGCTTTCCCTAGCCCAAACGCACCGGGGAAGGCCCCAAACCACATCCACACGACTCTACGCTGGGGGAGAGCTCCAGGGAAGCCCAGTCTGGCAGGCGCTTGCTGGGCACAAATGGAGGATCCCTCTGGCTGTGGTGCTGCCTCCCCCAGCCAGGGGCGTTGGGACCCTGATTCCCTCCGCCCAGCGCTTAGTCTGGGCGGCCAAGCAACCGCTTGTGAATGCAGCCCTGGGCGCTCTCTTTGCCTGACAAAGAGCTCTGCTTGCGGGAGGCTTTGGCAGGTTGCACACCTCCGGGCCCTGAGCCTTCTGCAAAGAGGCCTGGCTCCTAGTCCAAAGGGAAGGCGAGAGCGGAGCTGAGGCCAGCCAGGCGCCAGTCACGTCTCCCACACTCCCGCAGCCTGCTCCTTCCCGGGCGAGAGCGCTAGAAGCTGGGAAGCGCTGGGCGAGGCTCGCCCAGGCCAGAGCAGCCTCTCGGGCGGGGCTGTGCGCTATCGCGCCTGGGCGCAGAGCTGGAGCTCCGCCGCTCTGGCAGCTCGCTCGGTCCTTCCCAGTAACAGGCCCGCAACCCCTCTCTTCTCTCCGGCGTGCTGGGAACCGGGCTTCCAGGATTGGGCACAGAGCCCTTGCCCGGAGCTCTCTGCTCAGGGACTGGTTCCCCTGCGCTGGGGCTGTGCTCTCCCTAGCCCAAACGCACCGGGGAAGGCCCCAAACCACATCCACACGACTCTACGCTGGGGGAGAGATCCAGGGAAGCCCAGTCTGGCAGGCGCTTGCTGGGCACAAACGGAGGATCCCTCTGGCTGTGGTGCTGCCTCCCCCAGCCAGGGGCGCTGGGACCCTGATTCCCTCCGCCCAGCGCTTAGTCTGGGCGGCCAAGCAACCGCTTGGGAAGGCAGCCCTGGGCGCTCTCTTTGCCTGACAAAGAGCTCTGCTTGCGGGAGGCTTTGGCAGTTTGCACACCCCCGGCCCCTGAGCCTTCTGCAAAGAGGCCTGGCTCCTAGGTCCAAAGGGAATGCGAGAGCGGAGCTGAGGCCAGCCAGGCGCCAGTCACGTCTCCCACACTCCCGCAGCCTGCTCCTTCCCGGGCGAGAACGCTAGAAGCTGGGAAGCGCTGGGCGAGGCTCGCCCAGGCCAGAGCAGCCTCTCGGCCGGGGCTGTGCGCTATCGCGCCTGGGCGCAGAGCTGGAGCTCCGCCGCTCTGGCAGCTCGCTCGGTCCTTCCCAGTAACAGGCCCGCAACCCCTCTCTTCTCTCCGGCGTGCTGGGAACCGGGCTTCCAGGCCTGGGCACAGAGCCCTTGCCCGGAGCTCTCTGCTCAGGGACTGGTTCCCCTGCGCTGGGGCTGTGCTCTCCCCAGCCCAAACGCACCGGGGAAGGCCCCAAACCACATCCACACGACTCTACGCTGGGGGAGAGCTCCAGGGAAGCCCAGTCTGGCAGGCGCTTGCTGGGCACAAACGGAGGATCCCTCTGGCTGTGGTGCTGCCTCCCCCAGCCAGGGGCGCTGGGACCCTGATTCCCTCCGCCCAGCGCTTAGTCTGGGCGGCCAAGCAACCGCTTGGGAATGCAGCCCTGGGCGCTCTCTTTGCCTGACAAAGAGCTCTGCTTGCGGGAGGCTTTGGCAGTTTGCACACCCCCGGCCCCTGAGCCTTCTGCAAAGAGGCCTGGCTCCTAGGTCCAAAGGGAAGGCCAGAGCGGAGCTGAGGCCAGCCAGGCGCCAGTCACGTCTCCCACACTCCCGCAGCCTGCTCCTTCCCGGGCGAGAACGCTAGAAGCTGGGAAGCGCTGGGCGAGGCTCGCCCAGGCCAGAGCAGCCTCTCGGCCGGGGCTGTGCGCTATCGCGCCTGGGCGCAGAGCTGGAGCTCCGCCGCTCTGGCAGCTCGCTCGGTCCTTCCCAGTAACAGGCCCCCAACCCCTCTCTTCTCTCTGGCGTGCTGGGAACCGGGCTTCCAGGCCTGGGCACAGAGCCCTTGCCCGGAGCTCTCTGCTCAGGGACTGGTTCCCCTGCGCTGGGGCTGTGCTCTCCCTAGCCCAAACGCACTGGGGAAGGCCCCAAGCCA
The DNA here is from genome assembly GCF_029407905.1 of Bubalus kerabau. Classification (NCBI taxonomy): domain Eukaryota; kingdom Metazoa; phylum Chordata; class Mammalia; order Artiodactyla; family Bovidae; genus Bubalus; species Bubalus kerabau. The sequence goes on from NC_073625.1 coordinate 46,079,593, forward strand.
CATCCACACGACTCTACGCTGGAGGAGAGCTCCAGGGAAGCCCAGTCTGGCAGGCGCTTGCTGGGCACAAACAGAGGATCCCTCTGGCTGTGGTGCTGCCTCCCCCAGCCAGGGGCGCTGGGACCCTGATTCCCTACGCCCAGCGCTTAGTCTGGGCGGCCAGGCAACCGCTTGGGAAAGCAGCCCTGGGCGCTCTATTTGCCTGACAAAGAGCTCTGCTTGCGGGAGGCTTTGGCAGTTTGCACACCCCCGGCCCCTGAGCCTTCTGCAAAGAGGCCTGGCTCCTAGGTCCAAAGGGAAGGCCAGAGCGGAGCTGAGGCCAGCCAGGCGCCAGTCACGTCTCCCACACTCCCGCAGCCTGCTCCTTCCCGGGCGAGAACGCTAGAAGCTGGGAAGCGCTGGGCGAGGCTCGCCCAGGCCAGAGCAGCCTCTCGGCCGGGGCTGTGCGCTATCGCGCCTGGGCGCAGAGCTGGAGCTCCGCCGCTCTGGCAGCTCGCTCGGTCCTTCCCAGTAACAGGCCCGCAACCCCTCTCTTCTCTCCGGCGTGCTGGGAACCGGGCTTCCAGGCCTGGGCACAGAGCCCTTGCCCAGAGCTCTCTGCTCAGGGACTGGTTCCCCTGCGCTGGGGCTGTGCTCTCCCCAGCCCAAACGCACCGGGGAAGGCCCCAAACCACATCCACACGACTCTACGCTGGGGGAGAGCTCCAGGGAAGCCCAGTCTGGCAGGCGCTTGCTGGGCACAAACGGAGGATCCCTCTGGCTGTGGTGCTGCCTCCCCCAGCCAGGGGCGCTGGGACCCTGATTCCCTCCGCCCAGCGCTTAGTCTGGGCGGCCAAGCAACCGCTTGGGAATGCAGCCCTGGGCGCTCTCTTTGCCTGACAAAGAGCTCTGCTTGCGGGAGGCTTTGGCAGTTTGCACATCCCCGGCCCTTGAGCCTTCTGCAAAGAGGCCTGGCTCCTAGGTCCAAAGGGAAGGCCAGAGCGGAGCTGAGGCCAGCCAGGCGCCAGTCACGTCTCCCACACTCCCGCAGCCTGCTCCTTCCCGGGCGAGAACGCTAGAAGCTGGGAAGCGCTGGGCGAGGCTCGCCCAGGCCAGAGCAGCCTCTCGGCCGGGGCTGTGCGCTATCACGCCTGGGCGCAGAGCTGGAGCTCCGCCGCTCTGGCAGCTCGCTCGGTCCTTCCCAGTAACAGGCCCGCAACCCCTCTCTTCTCTCCGGCGTGCTGGGAACCGGGCTTCCAGGCCTGGGCACAGAGCCCTTGCCCGGAGCTCTCTGCTCAGGGACTGGTTCCCCTGCGCTGGGGCTGTGCTCTCCCTAGCCCAAACGCACCGGGGAAGGCCCCAAACCACATCCACACGACTCTACGCTGGGGGAGAGCTCCAGGGAAGCCCAGTCTGGCAGGCGCTTGCTGGGCACAAACGGAGGATCCCTCTGGCTGTGGTGCTGCCTCCCCCAGCCAGGGGCGCTGGGACCCTGATTCCCTCCGCCCAGCGCTTAGTCTGGGCGGCCAAGCAACCGCTTGGGAAGGCAGCCCTGGGCGCTCTCTTTGCCTGACAAAGAGCTCTGCTTGCGGGAGGCTTTGGCAGTTTGCACACCCCCGGCCCCTGAGCCTTCTGCAAAGAGGCCTGGCTCCTAGGTCCAAAGGGAATGCGAGAGCGGAGCTGAGGCCAGCCAGGCGCCAGTCACGTCTCCCACACTCCCGCAGCCTGCTCCTTCCCGGGCGAGAACGCTAGAAGCTGGGAAGCGCTGGGCGAGGCTCGCCCAGGCCAGAGCAGCCTCTCGGCCGGGGCTGTGCGCTATCGCGCCTGGGCGCAGAGCTGGAGCTCCGCCGCTCTGGCAGCTCGCTCGGTCCTTCCCAGTAACAGGCCCGCAACCCCTCTCTTCTCTCCGGCGTGCTGGGAACCGGGCTTCCAGGCCTGGGCACAGAGCCCTTGCCCGGAGCTCTCTGCTCAGGGACTGGTTCCCCTGCGCTGGGGCTGTGCTCTCCCTAGCCCAAACGCACCGCGGAAGGCCCCAAACCACATCCACACGACTCTACGCTGGGGGAGAGCTCCAGGGAAGCCCAGTCTGGCAGGCGCTTGCTGGGCACAAACGGAGGATCCCTCTGGCTGTGGTGCTGCCTCCCCCAGCCAGGGGCGCTGGGACCCTGATTCCCTCCGCCCAGCGCTTAGTCTGGGCGGCCAAGCAACCGCTTGGGAAGGCAGCCCTGGGCGCTCTCTTTGCCTGACAAAGAGCTCTGCTTGCGGGAGGCTTTGGCAGTTTGCACATCCCCGGCCCCTGAGCCTTCTGCAAAGAGGCCTGGCTCCTAGGTCCAAAGCGAAGGCGAGAGCGGCACTGAGGCCAGCCAGGCGCCAGTCACGTCTCCCACACTCCCGCAGCCTGCTCCTTCCCGGGCGAGAACGCTAGAAGCTGGGAAGCGCTGGGCGAGGCTCGCCCAGGCCAGAGCAGCCTCTCGGCCGTGGCTCTGCGCTATCGCGCCTGGGCGCAGAGCTGGAGCTCCGCCGCTCTGGCAGCTCGCTCGGTCCGTCCCAGTAACAGGCCCGCAACCCCTCTCTTCTCTCCGGTGTGCTGGGAACCGGGCTTCCAGGCCTGGGCACAGAGCCCTTGCCCGGAGCTCTCTGCTCAGGGACTGGTTCCCCTGCGCTGGGGCTGTGCTCTCCCTAGCCCAAACGCACCGGGGAAGGCCCCAAACCACATCCACACGACTCTACGCTGGGGGAGAGCTCCAGGGAAGCCCAGTCTGGCAGGCGCTTGCTGGGCACAAACGGAGGATCCCTCTGGCTGTGGTGCTGCCTCCCCCAGCCAGGGGCGCTGGGACCCTGATTCCCTCCGCCCAGCGCTTAGTCTGGGCGGCCAAGCAACCGCTTGGGAAGGCAGCCCTGGGCGCTCTCTTTGCCTGACAAAGAGCTCTGCTTGCGGGAGGCTTTGGCAGTTTGCACATCCCCGGCCCCTGAGCCTTCTGCAAAGAGGCCTGGCTCCTAGGTCCAAAGGGAAGGCCAGAGCGGAGCTGAGGCCAGCCAGGCGCCAGTCACGTCTCCCACACTCCCGCAGCCTGCTCCTTCCCGGGCGAGAACGCTAGAAGCTGGGAAGCGCTGGGCGAGGCTCGCCCAGGCCAGAGCAGCCTCTCGGCCGGGGCTCTGCGCTATCGCGCCTGGGCGCAGAGCTGGAGCTCCGCCGCTCTGGCAGCTCGCTCGGTCCTTCCCAGTAACAGGCCCGCAACCCCTTTCTTCTCTCCGGCGTGCTGGGAACCGGGCTTCCAGGCCTGGGCACAGAGCCCTTGCCCGGAGCTCTCTGCTCAGGGACTGGTTCCCCTGCGCTGGGGCTGTGCTCTCCCTAGCCCAAACGCACCGGGGAAGGCCCCAAACCACATCCACACGACTCTAAGCTGGGGGAGAGCTCCAGGGAAGCCCAGTCTGGCAGGCGCTTGCTGGGCACAAACGGAGGATCCCTCTGGCTGTGGTGCTGCCTCCCCCAGCCAGGGGCGCTGGGACCCTGATTCCCTCCGCCCAGCGCTTAGTCTGGGCGGCCAAGCAACCGCTTGGGAAGGCAGCCCTGGGCGCTCTCTTTGCCTGACAAAGAGCTCTGCTTGCGGGAGGCTTTGGCAGTTTGCACACCCCCGGCCCCTGAGCCTTCTGCAAAGAGGCCTGGCTCCTAGGTCCAAAGGGAAGGCGAGAGCGGAGCTGAGGCCAGCCAGGAGCCTCTCACGTCTCCCACACTCCCGCAGCCTGCTCCTTCCCGGGCGAGAACGCTAGAAGCTGGGAAGCGCTGGGCGAGGCTCGCCCAGGCCAGAGCAGCCTCTCGGCCGGGGCTCTGCGCTATCGCGCCTGTGCACAGAGCTGGAGCTCCGCCGCTCTGGCAGCTCGCTCGGTCCTTCCCAGTAACAGGCCCGCAACCCCTCTCTTCTCTCCGGCGTGCTGGGAACCGGGCTTCCAGGCTTGGGCACAGAGCCCTTGCCCGGAGCTCTCTGCTCACGGACTGGTTCCCCTGCGCTGGGGCTGTGCTCTCCCTAGCCCAAACGCACCGGGGAAGGCCCCAAACCACATCCACACGACTCTACGCTGGGGGAGAGCTCCAGGGAAGCCCAGTCTGGCAGGCGCTTGCTGGGCACAAACGGAGGATCCCTCTGGCTGTGGTGCTGCCTCCCCCAGCCAGGGGCGCTGGGACCCTGATTCCCTCCGCCCAGCGCTTAGTCTGGGCGGCCAAGCAACCGCTTGGGAAGGCAGCCCTGGGCGCTCTCTTTGCATGACAAAGAGCTCTGCTTGCGGGAGGCTTTGGCAGTTTGCACACCCCCGGCCCCTGAGCCTTCTGCAAAGAGGCCTGGCTCCTAGGTCCAAAGGGAAGGCGAGAGCGGAGCTGAGGCCAGCCAGGAGCCTCTCACGTCTCCCACACTCCCGCAGCCTGCTCCTTCCCGGGCGAGAACGCTAGAAGCTGGGAAGCGCTGGGCGAGGCTCGCCCAGGCCAGAGCAGCCTCTCGGCCGGGGCTCTGCGCTATCGCGCCTGTGCACAGAGCTGGAGCTCCGCCGCTCTGGCAGCTCGCTCGGTCCTTCCCAGTAACAGGCCCGCAACCCCTCACTTCTCTCCGGCGTGCTGGGAACCGGGCTTCCAGGCCTGGGCACAGAGCCCTTGCCCGGAGCTCTCTGCTCAGGGACTGGTTCCCCTGCGCTGGGGCTGTGCTCTCCCCAGCCCAAACGCACTGGGGAAGGCCCCAAACCACATCCACACGACTCTACGCTGGGGGAGAGCTCCAGGGAAGCCCAGTCTGGCAGGCGCTTGCTGGGCACAAACGGAGGATCCCTCTGGCTGTGGTGCTGCCTCCCCCAGCCAGGGGCGCTGGGACCCTGATTCCCTCCGCCCAGCGCTTAGTCTGGGCGGCCAAGCAACAGCTGGGGAACGCAGCCCTGGGCGCTCTCTTTGCCTGACAAAGAGCTCTGCTTGCGGGAGGCTTTGGCAGTTTGCACACCCCCAGGCCCCTGAGCCTTCTGCAAAGAGGCCTGGCTCCTAGGTCCAAAGGGAAGGCCAGAGCGGAGCTGAGGCCAGCCAGGCGCCAGTCACGTCTCCCACACTCCCGCAGCCTGCTCCTTCCCGGGCGAGAACGCTAGAAGCTGGGAAGCGCTGGGCGAGGCTCGACCAGGCCAGAGCAGCCTCTCGGCCGGGGTTCTGCGCTATCGCGCCTGGGCGCAGAGCTGGAGCTCCGCCGCTCTGGCAGCTCGCTCGGTCCTTCCCAGTAACAGGCCCGCAACCCCTCTCTTCTCTCCGGCGTGCTGGGAACCGGGCTTCCAGGCCTGGGCACAGAGCCCTTGCCCGGAGCTCTCTGCTCAGGGACTGGTTCCCCTGCGCTGGGGCTGTGCTCTCCCTAGCCCAAACGCACCGGGGAAGGCCCCAAACCACATCCACACGACTCTACGCTGGGGGAGAGCTCCAGGGAAGCCCAGTCTGGCAGGTGCTTGCTGGGCACAAACGGAGGATCCCTCTGGCTGTGGTGCTGCCTCCCCCAGCCAGGGGCGCTGGGACCCTGATTCCCTCCGCCCAGCGCTTAATCTGGGCGGCCAAGCAACCGCTTCGGAATGCAGCCCTGGGCGCTCTATTTGCCTGACAAAGAGCTCTGCTTGCGGGAGGCTTTGGCATTTCCCCCCTCCCCCGCCCCTGAGCCTTCTGCAAAGAGGCCTGGCTCCTAGGTCCAAAGGGAAGGCCAGAGCGGAGCTGAGGCCAGCCAGGCGCCAGTCACGTCTCCCACACTCCCGCAGCCTGCTCCTTCACGGGCGAGAACGCTAGAAGCTGGGAAGCGCTGGGCGAGGCTCGCCCAGGCCAGAGCAGCCTCTCGGCCGGGGCTCTGCGCTATCGCGCCTGGGCGCAGAGCTGGAGCTCCGCCGCTCTGGCAGCTCGCTCGGTCCTTCCCAGTAACAGGCCCGCAACCCCTCTCTTCTCTCCGGCGTGCTGGGAACCGGGCTTCCAGGGCTGGGCACAGAGCCCTTGCCCGGAGCTCTCTGCTCAGGGACTGGTTCCCCTGCGCTGGGGCTGTGCTCTCCCTAGCCCAAACGCACCGGGGAAGGCCCCAAACCACATCCACACGACTCTACGCTGGGGGAGAGCTCCAGGGAAGCCCAGTCTGGCAGGCGCTTGCTGGGCACAAACGGAGGATCCCTCTGGCTGTGGTGCTGCCTCCCCCAGCCAGGGGCGCTGGGACCCTGATTCCCTCCGCCCAGCGCTTAGTCTGGGCGGCCAAGCAACCGCTTGTGAATGCAGCCCTGGGCGCTCTATTTGCTTGACAAAGAGCTCTGCTTGCGGGAGGCTTTGGCAGTTTGCACACCCCCGGCCCCTGAGCCTTCTGCAAAGAGGCCTGGCTCCTAGGTCCAAAGGGAAGGCCAGAGCGGAGCTGAGGCCAGCCAGGCGCCAGTCACGTCTCCCACACTCCCGCAGCCTGCTCCTTCCCGGGCGAGAACGCTAGAAGCTGGGAAACACTGGGCGAGGCTCGCCCAGGCCAGAGCAGCCTCTCGGCCGGGGCTCTGCGCTATCGCGCCTGGGCGCAGAGCTGGAGCTCCGCCGCTCTGGCAGCTCGCTCGGTCCTTCCCAGTAACAGGCCCGCAACCCCTCTCTTCTCTCCGGCGTGCTGGGAACCGGGCTTCCAGGCCTGGGCACAGAGCCCTTGCCCAGAGCTCTCTGCTCAGGGACTGGTTCCCCTGCGCTGGGGCTGTGCTCTCCCTAGCCCAAACGCACCGGGGAAGGCCCCAAACCACATTCACACGACTCTACACTGGGGGAGAGCTCCAGGGAAGCCCAGTCTGGCAGGCGCTTGCTGGGCACAAACGGAGGATCCCTCTGGCTGTGGTGCTGCCTCCCCCAGCCAGGGGCGCTAGGACCCTGATTCCCTCCGCCCAGCGCTTAGTCTGGGCGGCCAAGCAACCGCTTGGGAAGGCAGCCCTGGGCGCTCTCTTTGCCTGACAAAGAGCTCTGCTTGCGGGAGGCTTTGGCAGGTTGCACATCCCCGGCCCCTGAGCCTTCTGCAAAGAGGCCTGGCTCCTAGGTCCAAAGGGAAGGCGAGAGCGGAGCTGAGGCCAGCCAGGCGCCAGTCACGACTCCCACACTCCCGCAGCCTGCTCCTTCCCGGGCGAGAACGCTAGAAGCTGGGAAGCGCTGGGCGAGGCTCGCCCAGGCCAGAGCAGCCTCTCGGCCGGGGCTGTGCGCTATCGCGCCTGGGCGCAGAGCTGGAGCTCCGCCGCTCTGGCAGCTCGCTCGGTCCTTCCCAGTAACAGGCCCGCAACCCCTCTCTTCTCTCCGGCGTGCTGGGAACCGGGCTTCCAGGCCTGGGCACAGAGCCCTTGCCTGGAGCTCTCTGCTCAGGGACTGGTTCCCCTGCGCTGGGGCTGTGCTCTCCCCAGCCCAAACGCACCGGGGAAGGCCCCAAACCACATCCACACGACTCTACGCTGGGGGAGAGCTCCAGGGAAGCCCAGTCTGGCAGGCGCTTGCTGGGCACAAACGGAGGATCCCTCTGGCTGTGGTGCTGCCTCCCCCAGCCAGGGGCGCTGGGACCCTGATTCCCTCCGCCCAGCGCTTAGTCTGGGCGGCCAAGCAACCGCTTGGGAAGGCAGCCCTGGGCGCTCTCTTTGCCTGACAAAGAGCTCTGCTTGCGGGAGGCTTTGGCAGTTTGCACACCCCAGGCCCCTGAGCCTTCTGCAAAGAGACCTGGCTCCTAGGTCCAAAGGGAAGGCCAGAGCGGAGCTGAGGCCAGCCAGGCGCCAGTCACGTCTCCCACACTCCCGCAGCCTGCTCCTTCCCGGGCGAGAACGCTAGAAGCTGGGAAGCGCTGGGCGAGGCTCGCCCAGGTCAGAGCAGCCTCTCGGCCGGGGCTCTGCGCTATCGCGCCTGGGCGCAGAGCTGGAGCTCCGCCGCTCTGGCAGCTCGCTCGGTACTTCCCAGTAACAGGCCCGCAACCCCTCTCTTCTCTCCGGCGTGCTGGGAACCGGGCTTCCAGGCCTGGGCACAGAGCCCTTGCCCGGAGCTCTCTGCTCAGGGACTGGTTCCCCTGCACTGGGGCTGTGCTCTGCCTAGCCCAAACGCACCGGGGAAGGCCCCAAACCACATCCACACGACTCTACGCTGGGGGAGAGCTCCAGGGAAGCCCAGTCTGGCAGGCGCTTGCTGGGCACAAACGGAGGATCCCTCTGGCTGTGGTGCTGCCTCCCCCAGCCAGGGGCGCTGGGACCCTGATTCCCTCCGCCCAGCGCTTAGTCTGGGCGGCCAAGCAACCGCTTGTGAATGCAGCCCTGGGCGCTCTCTTTGCCTGACAAAGAGCTCTGCTTGCGGGAGGATTTGGCAGTTTGCACATCTCCGGCCCCTGAGCCTTCTGAAAAGAGGCCTGGCTCCTAGGTCCAAAGGGAATGCGAGAGCGGAGCTGAGGCCAGCCAGGCGCCAGTCACGTCTCCCACACTCCCGCAGCCTGCTCCTTCCCGGGCGAGAACGCTAGAAGCTGGGAAGCGCTGGGCGAGGCTCGCCCAGGCCAGAGCAGCCTCTCGGCCGGGGCTGTGCGCTATCGCGCCTGGGCGCAGAGCTGGAGCTCCGCCGCTCTGGCAGCTCGCTCGGTCCTTCCCAGTAACAGGCCCGCAACCCCTCTCTTCTCTCCGGCGTGCTGGGAACCGGGCTTCCAGGCCTGGGCACAGAGCCCTTGCCCGGAGCTCTCTGCTCAGGGACTGGTTCCCCTGCGCTGGGGCTGTGCTCTCCCCAGCCCAAACGCACCGTGGAAGGCCCCAAACCACATCCACACGACTCTACGCTGGGGGAGAGCTCCAGGGAAGCCCAGTCTGGCAGGCGCTTGCTGGGCACAAACGGAGGATCCCTCTGGCTGTGGTGCTGCCTCCCCCAGCCAGGGGCGCTGGGACCCTGATTCCCTCCGCCCAGCGCTTAGTCTGGGCGGCCAAGCAACCGCTTGGGAAGGCAGCCCTGGGCGCTCTCTTTGCCTGACAAAGAGCTCTGCTTGCGAGAGGCTTTGGCAGTTTGCACACCCCCGGCCCCTGAGCCTTCTGCAAAGAGGCCTGGCTCCTAGGTCCAAAGGGAATGCGAGAGCGGAGCTGAGGCCAGCCAGGCGCCAGTCACGTCTCCCACACTCCCGCAGCCTGCTCCTTCCCGGGCGAGAACGCTAGAAGCTGGGAAGCGCTGGGCGAGGCTCGCCCAGGCCAGAGCAGCCTCTCGGCCGGGGCTGTGCGCTATCGCGCCTGGGCGCAGAGCTGGAGCTCCGCCGCTCTGGCAGCTCGCTCGGTCCTTCCCAGTAACAGGCCCGCAACCCCTCTCTTCTCTCCGGCGTGCTGGGAACCGGGCTTCCAGGCCTGGGCACAGAGCCCTTGCCCGGAGCTCTCTGCTCAGGGACTGGTTCCCCTGCGCTGGGGCTGTGCTCTCCCCAGCCCAAACGCACCGGGGAAGGCCCCAAACCACATCCACACGACTCTACGCTGGGGGAGAGCTCCAGGGAAGCCCAGTCTGGCAGGCGCTTGCTGGGCACAAATGGAGGATCCCTCTGGCTGTGGTGCTGCCTCCCCCAGCCAGGGGCGCTGGGACCCTGATTCCCTCCGCCCAGCGCTTAGTCTGGGGGGACAAGCAACCGCTTGGAAATGCAGCCCTGGGCGCTCTCTTTGCCTGACAAAGAGCTCTGCTTGCGGGAGGCTTTGGCAGTTTGCACACCCCCGGCCCCTGAGCCTTCTGCAAAGAGGCCTGGCTCCTAGGTCCAAAGGGAAGGCCAGAGCGGAGCTGAGGCCAGCCAGGCGCCAGTCACGTCTCCCACACTCCCGCAGCCTGCTCCTTCCCGGGCAAGAATGCTAGAAGCTGGGAAGCGCTGGGCGAGGCTCGCCCAGGCCAGAGCAGCCTCTCGGCCGGGGCTGTGCGCTATCGCGCCTGGGCGCAGAGCTGGAGCTCCGCCGCTCTGGCAGCTCGCTCGGTCCTTCCCAGTAACAGGCCCGCAACCCCTCTCTTCTCTCCGGCGTGCTGGGAACCGGGCTTCCAAGCCTGGGCACAGAGCCCTTGCCCGGAGCTCTCTGCTCAGGGACTGGTTCCCCTGCACTGGGGCTGTGCTCTCCCTAGCCCAAACGCACCGGGGAAGGCCCCAAACCACATCCACACGACTCTACGCTGGGGGAGAGCTCCAGGGAAGCCCAGTCTGGCAGGCGCTTGCTGGGCACAAACGGAGGATCCCTCTGGCTGTGGTGCTGCCTCCCCCAGCCAGGGGCGCTGGGACCCTGATTCCCTCCGCCCAGCGCTTAGTCTGGGCGGCCAAGCAACCGCTTGGGAATGCAGCCCTGGGCGCTCTCTTTGCCTGACAAAGAGCTCTGTTTGCGGGAGGCTTTGGCAGTTTGCACACCCCCGGTTCATGAGCTTTCTGGAAAGAGGCCTGGCTCCTAGGTCCAAAGGGAAGGCGAGAGCGGAGCTGAGGCCAGCCAGGCGCCAGTCACGTCTCCCACACTCCCGCAGCCTGCTCCTTCCCGGGCGAGAACGCTAGAAGCTGGGAAGCGCTGGGCGAGGCTCGCCCAGGCCAGAGCAGCCTCTCGGCCGGGGCTGTGCGCTATCGCGCCTGGGCGCAGAGCTGGAGCTCCGCCGCTCTGGCAGCTCGCTCGGTCCTTCCCAGTAACAGGCCCGCAACCCCTCTCTTCTCTCCGGCGTGCTGGGAACCGGGCTTCCAAGCCTGGGCACAGAGCCCTTGCCCGGAGCTCTCTGCTCAGGGACTGGTTCCCCTGCGCTCGGGCTGTGCTCTCCCCAGCCCAAACGCACCGGGGAGGGCCCCAAACCACATCCACACGACTCTACGCTGGGGGAGAGCTCCAGGGAAGCCCAGTCTGGCAGGTGCTTGCTGGGCACAAACGGAGGATCCCTCTGGCTGTGGTGCTGCCTCCCCCAGCCAGGGGCGCTGGGACCCTGATTCCCTCCGCCCAGCGCTTAGTCTGGGCGGCCAAGCAACCGCTTGGGAAGGCAGCCCTGGGCGCTCTCTTTGCCTGACAAAGAGCTCTGCTTGCGGGAGGCTTTGGCAGTTTGCACATCCCCGGCCCCTGAGCCTTCTGCAAAGAGGCCTGGCTCCTAGGTCCAAAGGGAATGCGAGAGCGGAGCTGAGGCCAGCCAGGCGCCAGTCACGTCTCCCACACTCCCGCAGCCTGCTCCTTCCCGGGCGAGAACGCTAGAAGCTGGGAAGCGCTGGGCGAGGCTCGCCCAGGCCAGAGCAGCCTCTCGGCCGGGGCTGTGCGCTATCGCGCCTGGGCGCAGAGCTGGAGCTCCGCCGCTCTGGCAGCTCGCTCGGTCCTTCGCAGTAACAGGCCCGCAACCCCTCTCTTCTCTCCGGCGTGCTGGGAACCGGGCTTCCAGGCCTGGGCACAGAGCCCTTGCCCGGAGCTCTCTGCTAAGGGACTGGTTCCCCTGCGCTGGGGCTGTGCTCTCCCCAGCCCAAACGCACCGGGGAAGGCCCCAAACCACATCCACACGACTCTACGCTGGGGGAGAGCTCCAGGGAAGCCCAGTCTGGCAGGCGCTTGCTGGGCACAAACGGAGGATCCCTCTGGCTGTGGTGCTGCCTCCCCCAGCCAGGGGCGCTGGGACCCTGATTCCCTCCGCCCAGCGCTTAGTCTGGGCGGCCAAGCAACCGCTTGTATATGCAGCCCTGGGCGCTCTCTTTGCCTGACAAAGAGCTCTGCTTGCGGGAGGCTTTGGCAGGTTGCACACCCCCGGCCCCTGAGCCTTCTGCAAAGAGGCCTGGCTCCTAGGTCCAAAGGGAAGGCGAGAGCGGAGCTGAGGCCAGCCAGGCGCCAGTCACGTCTCCCACACTCCCGCAGCCTGCTCCTTCCCGGGCGAGAACGCTAGAAGCTGGGAAGCGCTGGGCGAGGCTCGCCCAGGCCAGAGCAGCCTCTCGGCCGGGGCTCTGCGCTATCGCGCCTGGGCGCAGAGCTGGAGCTCCGCCGCTCTGGCAGCTCGCTCGGTCCTTCCCAGTAACAGGCCCGCAACCCCTCTCTTCTCTCCGGCGTGCTGGGAACCGGGCTTCCAGGCCTGGGCACAGAGCCCTTGCCCGGAGCTCTCTGCTCAGGGACTGGTTCCCCTGCGCTGGGGCTGTGCTCTCCCTAGCCCAAAGGCACCGGGGAAGGCCCCAAACCACATCCACACGACTCTACGCTGGGGGAGAGCTCCAGGGAAGCCCAGTCTGGCAGGCGCTTGCTGGGCACAAACGGAGGATCCCTCTGGCTGTGGTGCTGCCTCCCCCAGCCAGGGGCGCTGGGACCCTGATTCCCTCCGCCCAGCGCTTAGTCTGGGCGGCCAAGCAACCGCTTGGGAAGGCAGCCCTGGGCGCTCTCTTTGCCTGACAAAGAGCTCTGCTTGCGGGAGGCTTTGGCAGTTTGCACACCCCCGGCCCCTGAGCCTTCTGCAAAGAGGCCTGGCTCCTAGGTCCAAAGGGAAGGCCAGAGCGGAGCTGAGGCCAGCCAGGCGCCAGTCACGTCTCCCACACTCCCGCAGCCTGCTCCTTCCCGGGCAAGAATGCTAGAAGCTGGGAAGCGCTGGGCGAGGCTCGCCCAGGCCAGAGCAGCCTCTCGGCCGGGGCTCTGCGCTATCGCGCCTGGGCGCAGAGCTGGAGCTCCGCCGCTCTGGCAGCTCGCTCGGTCCTTCCCAGTAACAGGCCCGCAACCCCTCTCTTCTCTCCGGCGTGCTGGGAACCGGGCTTCCAAGCCTGGGCACAGAGCCCTTGCCCGGAGCTCTCTGCTCAGGGACTGGTTCCCCTGCGCTGGGGCTGTGCTCTCCCTAGCCCAAACGCACCGGGGAAGGCCCCAAACCACATCCACACGACTCTACGCTGGGGGAGAGCTCCAGGGAAGCCCAGTCTGGCAGGCGCTTGCTGGGCACAAACGGAGGATCCCTCTGGCTGTGGTGCTGCCTCCCCCAGCCAGGGGCGCTGGGACCCTGATTCCCTCCGCCCAGCGCTTAGTCTGGGCGGCCAAGCAACCGCTTGGGAAGGCAGCCCTGGGCGCTCTCTTTGCCTGACAAAGAGCTCTGCTTGCGGGAGGCTTTGGCAGTTTGCACACCCCCGGCCCCTGAGCCTTCTGCAAAGAGGCCTGGCTCCTAGGTCCAAAGGGAAGGCCAGAGCGGAGCAGAGGCCAGCCAGGCGCCAGTCACGTCTCCCACACTCCCGCAGCCTGCTCCTTCCCGGGCGAGAAAGCTAGAAGCTGGGAAGCGCTGGGCGAGGCTCGCACAGGTCAGAGCAGCCTCTCGGCCGGGGCTCTGCGCTATCGCGCCTGGGCGCAGAGCTGGAGCTCCGCCGCTCTGGCAGCTCGCTCGGTCCTTCCCAGTAACAGGCCCGCAACCCCTCTCTTCTCTCCGGCGTGCTGGGAACCGGGCTTCCAGGCCTGGGCACAGAGCCCTTGCCCGGAGCTCTCTGCTCAGGGACTGGTTCCCCTGCGCTGGGGCTGTGCTCTCCCTAGCCCAAACGCACTGGGGAAGGCCCCAAACCACATCCACACGACTCTACGCTGGGGGAGAGCTCCAGGGAAGCCCAGTCTGGCAGGCGCTTGCTGGGCACAAACGGAGGATCCCTCTGGCTGTGGTGCTGCCTCCCCCAGCCAGGGGCGCTGGGACCCTGATTGCCTCCGCCCAGCGCTTAGTCTGGGCGGCCAAGCAACCGCTTGGGAAGGCAGCCCTGGGCGCTCTCTTTGCCTGACAAAGAGCTCTGCTTGCGGGAGGCTTTGGCAGTTTGCACACCCCCGGCCCCTGAGCCTTCTGCAAAGAGGCCTGGCTCCTAGGTCCAAAGGGAAGGCCAGAGCGGAGCTGAGGCCAGCCAGGCGCCAGTCACGTCTCCCACACTCCCGCAGCCTGCTCCTTCCCGGGCAAGAACGCTAGAAGCTGGGAAGCGCTGGGCGTGGCTCGCCCAGGCCAGAGCAGCCTCTCGGCCGGGGCTGTGCGCTATCGCGCCTGGGCGCAGAGCTGGAGCTCCGCCGCTCTGGCAGCTCGCTCGGTCCTTCCCAGTAACAGGCCCGCAACCCCTCTCTTCTCTCCGGCGTGCTGGGAACCGGGCTTCCAGGCCTGGGCACAGAGCCCTTGCCCGGAGCTCTCTGCTCAGGGACTGGTTCCCCTGCGCTGGGGCTGTGCTCTCCCTAGCCCAAACGCACCGGGGAGGGCCCCAAACCACATCCACACGACTCTACGCTGGGGGAGAGCTCCAGGGAAGCCCAGTCTGGCAGGCGCTTGCTGGGCACAAACGGAGGATCCCTCTGGCTGTGGTGCTGCCTCCCCCAGCCAGGGGCGCTGGGACCCTGATTCCCTCCGCCCAGCTCTTAGTCTGGGCGGACAAGCAACCGCTTGGGAATGCAGCCCTGGGCGCTCTCTTTGCCTGACAAAGAGCTCTGCTTGCGGGAGGCTTTGGCAGTTTGCACACCCCCAGGCCCCTGAGCCTTCTGCAAAGAGGCCTGGCTCCTAGGTCCAAAGGGAAGGCCAGAGCGGAGCTGAGGCCAGCCAGGCGCCAGTCACGTCTCCCACACTCCCGCAGCCTGCTCCTTCCCGGGCGAGAACGCTAGAAGCTGGGAAGCGCTGGGCGAGGCTCGACCAGGCCAGAGCAGCCTCTCGGCCGGGGTTCTGCGCTATCGCGCCTGGGCGCAGAGCTGGAGCTCCGCCGCTCTGGCAGCTCGCTCGGTCCTTCCCAGTAACAGGCCCGCAACCCCTCTCTTCTCTCCGGCGTGCTGGGAACCGGGCTTCCAGGCCTGGGCACAGAGCCCTTGCCCGGAGCTCTCTGCTCAGGGACTGGTTCCCCTGCGCTGGGGCTGTGCTCTCCCTAGCCCAAACGCACCGGGGAAGGCCCCAAACCACATCCACACGACTCTACGCTGGGGGAGAGCTCCAGGGAAGCCCAGTCTGGCAGGTGCTTGCTGGGCACAAACGGAGGATCCCTCTGGCTGTGGTGCTGCCTCCCCCAGCCAGGGGCGCTGGGACCCTGATTCCCTCCGCCCAGCGCTTAATCTGGGCGGCCAAGCAACCGCTTCGGAATGCAGCCCTGGGCGCTCTATTTGCCTGACAAAGAGCTCTGCTTGCGGGAGGCTTTGGCATTTCCCCCCTCCCCCGCCCCTGAGCCTTCTGCAAAGAGGCCTGGCTCCTAGGTCCAAAGGGAAGGCCAGAGCGGAGCTGAGGCCAGCCAGGCGCCAGTCACGTCTCCCACACTCCCGCAGCCTGCTCCTTCACGGGCGAGAACGCTAGAAGCTGGGAAGCGCTGGGCGAGGCTCGCCCAGGCCAGAGCAGCCTCTCGGCCGGGGCTCTGCGCTATCGCGCCTGGGCGCAGAGCTGGAGCTCCGCCGCTCTGGCAGCTCGCTCGGTCCTTCCCAGTAACAGGCCCGCAACCCCTCTCTTCTCTCCGGCGTGCTGGGAACCGGGCTTCCAGGGCTGGGCACAGAGCCCTTGCCCGGAGCTCTCTGCTCAGGGACTGGTTCCCCTGCGCTGGGGCTGTGCTCTCCCTAGCCCAAACGCACCGGGGAAGGCCCCAAACCACATCCACACGACTCTACGCTGGGGGAGAGCTCCAGGGAAGCCCAGTCTGGCAGGCGCTTGCTGGGCACAAACGGAGGATCCCTCTGGCTGTGGTGCTGCCTCCCCCAGCCAGGGGCGCTGGGACCCTGATTCCCTCCGCCCAGCGCTTAGTCTGGGCGGCCAAGCAACCGCTTGTGAATGCAGCCCTGGGCGCTCTATTTGCTTGACAAAGAGCTCTGCTTGCGGGAGGCTTTGGCAGTTTGCACACCCCCGGCCCCTGAGCCTTCTGCAAAGAGGCCTGGCTCCTAGGTCCAAAGGGAAGGCCAGAGCGGAGCTGAGGCCAGCCAGGCGCCAGTCACGTCTCCCACACTCCCGCAGCCTGCTCCTTCCCGGGCGAGAACGCTAGAAGCTGGGAAACACTGGGCGAGGCTCGCCCAGGCCAGAGCAGCCTCTCGGCCGGGGCTCTGCGCTATCGCGCCTGGGCGCAGAGCTGGAGCTCCGCCGCTCTGGCAGCTCGCTCGGTCCTTCCCAGTAACAGGCCCGCAACCCCTCTCTTCTCTCCGGCGTGCTGGGAACCGGGCTTCCAGGCCTGGGCACAGAGCCCTTGCCCAGAGCTCTCTGCTCAGGGACTGGTTCCCCTGCGCTGGGGCTGTGCTCTCCCTAGCCCAAACGCACCGGGGAAGGCCCCAAACCACATTCACACGACTCTACACTGGGGGAGAGCTCCAGGGAAGCCCAGTCTGGCAGGCGCTTGCTGGGCACAAACGGAGGATCCCTCTGGCTGTGGTGCTGCCTCCCCCAGCCAGGGGCGCTAGGACCCTGATTCCCTCCGCCCAGCGCTTAGTCTGGGCGGCCAAGCAACCGCTTGGGAAGGCAGCCCTGGGCGCTCTCTTTGCCTGACAAAGAGCTCTGCTTGCGGGAGGCTTTGGCAGGTTGCACATCCCCGGCCCCTGAGCCTTCTGCAAAGAGGCCTGGCTCCTAGGTCCAAAGGGAAGGCGAGAGCGGAGCTGAGGCCAGCCAGGCGCCAGTCACGACTCCCACACTCCCGCAGCCTGCTCCTTCCCGGGCGAGAACGCTAGAAGCTGGGAAGCGCTGGGCGAGGCTCGCCCAGGCCAGAGCAGCCTCTCGGCCGGGGCTGTGCGCTATCGCGCCTGGGCGCAGAGCTGGAGCTCCGCCGCTCTGGCAGCTCGCTCGGTCCTTCCCAGTAACAGGCCCGCAACCCCTCTCTTCTCTCCGGCGTGCTGGGAACCGGGCTTCCAGGCCTGGGCACAGAGCCCTTGCCTGGAGCTCTCTGCTCAGGGACTGGTTCCCCTGCGCTGGGGCTGTGCTCTCCCCAGCCCAAACGCACCGGGGAAGGCCCCAAACCACATCCACACGACTCTACGCTGGGGGAGAGCTCCAGGGAAGCCCAGTCTGGCAGGCGCTTGCTGGGCACAAACGGAGGATCCCTCTGGCTGTGGTGCTGCCTCCCCCAGCCAGGGGCGCTGGGACCCTGATTCCCTCCGCCCAGCGCTTAGTCTGGGCGGCCAAGCAACCGCTTGGGAAGGCAGCCCTGGGCGCTCTCTTTGCCTGACAAAGAGCTCTGCTTGCGGGAGGCTTTGGCAGTTTGCACACCCCAGGCCCCTGAGCCTTCTGCAAAGAGACCTGGCTCCTAGGTCCAAAGGGAAGGCCAGAGCGGAGCTGAGGCCAGCCAGGCGCCAGTCACGTCTCCCACACTCCCGCAGCCTGCTCCTTCCCGGGCGAGAACGCTAGAAGCTGGGAAGCGCTGGGCGAGGCTCGCCCAGGCCAGAGCAGCCTCTCGGCCGGGGCTCTGCGCTATCGCGCCTGGGCGCAGAGCTGGAGCTCCGCCGCTCTGGCAGCTCGCTCGGTACTTCCCAGTAACAGGCCCGCAACCCCTCTCTTCTCTCCGGCGTGCTGGGAACCGGGCTTCCAGGCCTGGGCACAGAGCCCTTGCCCGGAGCTCTCTGCTCAGGGACTGGTTCCCCTGCACTGGGGCTGTGCTCTGCCTAGCCCAAACGCACCGGGGAAGGCCCCAAACCACATCCACACGACTCTACGCTGGGGGAGAGCTCCAGGGAAGCCCAGTCTGGCAGGCGCTTGCTGGGCACAAACGGAGGATCCCTCTGGCTGTGGTGCTGCCTCCCCCAGCCAGGGGCGCTGGGACCCTGATTCCCTCCGCCCAGCGCTTAGTCTGGGCGGCCAAGCAACCGCTTGTGAATGCAGCCCTGGGCGCTCTCTTTGCCTGACAAAGAGCTCTGCTTGCGGGAGGATTTGGCAGTTTGCACATCTCCGGCCCCTGAGCCTTCTGAAAAGAGGCCTGGCTCCTAGGTCCAAAGGGAATGCGAGAGCGGAGCTGAGGCCAGCCAGGCGCCAGTCACGTCTCCCACACTCCCGCAGCCTGCTCCTTCCCGGGCGAGAACGCTAGAAGCTGGGAAGCGCTGGGCGAGGCTCGCCCAGGCCAGAGCAGCCTCTCGGCCGGGGCTGTGCGCTATCGCGCCTGGGCGCAGAGCTGGAGCTCCGCCGCTCTGGCAGCTCGCTCGGTCCTTCCCAGTAACAGGCCCGCAACCCCTCTCTTCTCTCCGGCGTGCTGGGAACCGGGCTTCCAGGCCTGGGCACAGAGCCCTTGCCCGGAGCTCTCTGCTCAGGGACTGGTTCCCCTGCGCTGGGGCTGTGCTCTCCCCAGCCCAAACGCACCGTGGAAGGCCCCAAACCACATCCACACGACTCTACGCTGGGGGAGAGCTCCAGGGAAGCCCAGTCTGGCAGGCGCTTGCTGGGCACAAACGGAGGATCCCTCTGGCTGTGGTGCTGCCTCCCCCAGCCAGGGGCGCTGGGACCCTGATTCCCTCCGCCCAGCGCTTAGTCTGGGGGGACAAGCAACCGCTTGGGAATGCAGCCCTGGGCGCTCTCTTTGCCTGACAAAGAGCTCTGCTTGCGGGAGGCTTTGGCAGTTTGCACACCCCCGGCCCCTGAGCCTTCTGCAAAGAGGCCTGGCTCCTAGGTCCAAAGGGAAGGCCAGAGCGGAGCTGAGGCCAGCCAGGCGCCAGTCACGTCTCCCACACTCCCGCAGCCTGCTCCTTCCCGGGCAAGAATGCTAGAAGCTGGGAAGCGCTGGGCGAGGCTCGCCCAGGCCAGAGCAGCCTCTCGGCCGGGGCTGTGCGCTATCGCGCCTGGGCGCAGAGCTGGAGCTCCGCCGCTCTGGCAGCTGGCTCGGTCCTTCCCAGTAACAGGCCCGCAACCCCTCTCTTCTCTCCGGCGTGCTGGGAACCGGGCTTCCAAGCCTGGGCACAGAGCCCTTGCCCGGAGCTCTCTGCTCAGGGACTGGTTCCCCTGCGCTGGGGCTGTGCTCTCCCTAGCCCAAACGCACCGGGGAAGGCCCCAAACCACATCCACACGACTCTACGCTGGGGGAGAGCTCCAGGGAAGCCCAGTCTGGCAGGCGCTTGCTGGGCACAAACGGAGGATCCCTCTGGCTGTGGTGCTGCCTCCCCCAGCCAGGGGCGCTGGGACCCTGATTCCCTCCGCCCAGCGCTTAGTTTGGGCGGCCAAGCAACCGCTTGGGAAGGCAGCCCTGGGCGCTCTCTTTGCCTGACAAAGAGCTCTGCTTGCGGGAGGCTTTGGCAGTTTGCACACCCCCGGCCCCTGAGCCTTCTGCAAAGAGACCTGGCTCCTAGGTCCAAAGGGAAGGCGAGAGCGGAGCTGAGGCCAGCCAGGCGCCAGTCACGTCTCCCACACTCCCGCAGCCTGCTCCTTCCCGGGCGAGAACGCTAGAAGCTGGGAAGCGCTGGGCGAGGCTCGCCCAGGCCAGAGCAGCCTCTCGGCCGGGGCTGTGCGCTATCGCGCCTGGGCGCAGAGCTGGAGCTCCGCCGCTCTGGCAGCTCGCTCGGTCCTTCCCAGTAACAGGCCCGCAACCCCTCTCTTCTCTCCGGCGTGCTGGGAACCGGGCTTCCAGGCCTGGGCACAGAGCCCTTGCCCGGAGCTCTCTGCTCAGGGACTGGTTCCCCTGCGCTGGGGCTGTGCTCTCCCCAGCCCAAACGCACCGGGGAAGGCCCCAAACCACATCCACACGACTCTACGCTGGGGGAGAGCTCCAGGGAAGCCCAGTCTGGCAGGCGCTTGCTGGGCACAAACGGAGGATCCCTCTGGCTGTGGTGCTGCCTCCCCCAGCCAGGGGCGCTGGGACCCTGATTCCCTCCGCCCAGCGCTTAGTCTGGGCGGCCAAGCAACCGCTTGGGAAGGCAGCCCTGGGCGCTCTCTTTGCCTGACAAAGAGCTCTGCTTGCGGGAGGCTTTGGCAGTTTGCACACCCCCGGCCCCTGAGCCTTCTGCAAAGAGGCCTGGCCCCTAGGTCCAAAGGGAAGGCCAGAGCGGAGCTGAGGCCAGCCAGGCGCCAGTCACGTCTCCCACACTCCCGCAGCCTGCTCCTTCCCGGGCGAGAACGCTAGAAGCTGGGAAGCGCTGGGCGAGGCTCGCCCAGGCCAGAGCAGCCTCTCGGCCGGGGCTGTGCGCTATCGCGCCTGGGCGCAGAGCTGGAGCTCCGCCGCTCTGGCAGCTCGCTCGGTCCTTCCCAGTAACAGGCCCGCAACCCCTCTCTTCTCTCCGGCGTGCTGGGAACCGGGCTTCCAAGCCTGGGCACAGAGCCCTTGCCCGGAGCTCTCTGCTCAGGGACTGGTTCCCCTGCGCTGGGGCTGTGCTCTCCCTAGCCCAAACGCACCGGGGAAGGCCCCAAACCACATCCACACGACTCTAAGCTGGGGGAGAGCTCCAGGGAAGCCCAGTCTGGCAGGCGCTTGCTGGGCACAAACGGAGGATCCCTCTGGCTGTGGTGCTGCCTCCCCCAGCCAGGGGCGCTGGGACCCTGATTCCCTCCGCCCAGCGCTTAGTCTGGGCGGCCAAGCAACCGCTTGGGAAGGCAGCCCTGGGCGCTCTCTTTGCCTGACAAAGAGCTCTGCTTGCGGGAGGCTTTGGCAGTTTGCACACCCCAGGCCCCTGAGCCTTCTGCAAAGAGACCTGGCTCCTAGGTCCAAAGGGAAGGCGAGAGCGGAGCTGAGGCCAGCCAGGCGCCAGTCACGTCTCCCACACTCCCGCAGCCTGCTCCTTCCCGGGCGAGAACGCTAGAAGCTGGGAAGCGCTGGGCGAGGCTCGCCCAGGCCAGAGCAGCCTCTCGGCCGGGGCTCTGCGCTATCGCGCCTGGGCGCAGAGCTGGAGCTCCGCCGCTCTGGCAGCTCGCTCGGTACTTCCCAGTAACAGGCCCGCAACCCCTCTCTTCTCTCCGGCGTGCTGGGAACCGGGCTTCCAGGCCTGGGCACAGAGCCCTTGCCCGGAGCTCTCTGCTCAGGGACTGGTTCCCCTGCACTGGGGCTGTGCTCTGCCTAGCCCAAAAGCACCGGGGAAGGCCCCAAACCACATCCACACGACTCTACGCTGGGGGAGAGCTCCAGGGAAGCCCAGTCTGGCAGGCGCTTGCTGGGCACAAACGGAGGATCCCTCTGGCTGTGGTGCTGCCTCCCCCAGCCAGGGGCGCTGGGACCCTGATTCCCTCCGCCCAGCGCTTAGTCTGGGCGGCCAAGCAACCGCTTGGGAATGCAGCCCTGGGCGCTCTCTTTGCCTGACAAAGAGCTCTGCTTGCGGGAGGCTTTGGCAGTTTGCACACCCCCGGCCCCTGAGCCTTCTGCAAAGAGGCCTGGCTCCTAGGTCCAAAGGGAAGGCCAGAGCGGAGCTGAGGCCAGCCAGGCGCCAGTCACGTCTCCCACACTCCCGCAGCCTGCTCCTTCCCGGGCGAGAACGCTAGAAGCTGGGAAGCGCTGGGCGAGGCTCGCCCAGGCCAGAGCAGCCTCTCGGCCGGGGCTCTGCGCTATCGCGCCTGGGCGCAGAACTGGAGCTCCGCCGCTCTGGCAGCTCGCTCGGTCCTTCCCAGTAACAGGCCCGCAACCCCTCTCTTCTCTCCGGCGTGCTGGGAACCGGGCTTCCAGGCCTGGGCACAGAGCCCTTGCCCGGAGCTCTCTGCTCAGGGACTGGTTTCCCTGCGCTGGGGCTGTGCTCTCCCTAGCCCAAACGCACCGGGGAAGGCCCCAAACCACATCCACACGACTCTACGCTGGGGGAGAGCTCCAGGAAAGCCCAGTCTGGCAGGCGCTTGCTGGGCACAAACAGAGGATCCCTCTGGCTGTGGTGCTGCCTCCCCCAGCCAGGGGCGCTGGGACCCTGATTCCCTCCGCCCAGCGCTTAGTCTGGGCGGCCAAGCAACCGCTTGGGAAGGCAGCCCTGGGCGCTCTCTTTGCCTGACAAAGAGCTCTGCTTGCGGGAGGCTTTGGCAGTTTGCACATCCCCGGCCCCTGAGCCTTCTGCAAAGAGGCCTGGCTCCTAGGTCCAAAGGGAATGCGAGAGCGGAGCTGAGGCCAGCCAGGCGCCAGTCACGTCTCCCACACTCCCGCAGCCTGCTCCTTCCCGGGCGAGAACGCTAGAAGCTGGGAAGCGCTGGGCGAGGCTCGCCCAGGCCAGAGCAGCCTCTCGGCCGGGGCTGTGCGCTATCGCGCCTGGGCGCAGAGCTGGAGCTCCGCCGCTCTGGCAGCTCGCTCGGTCCTTCGCAGTAACAGGCCCGCAACCCCTCTCTTCTCTCCGGCGTGCTGGGAACCGGGCTTCCAGGCCTGGGCACAGAGCCCTTGCCCGGAGCTCTCTGCTAAGGGACTGGTTCCCCTGCGCTGGGGCTGTGCTCTCCCCAGCCCAAACGCACCGGGGAAGGCCCCAAACCACATCCACACGACTCTACGCTGGGGGAGAGCTCCAGGGAAGCCCAGTCTGGCAGGCGCTTGCTGGGCACAAACGGAGGATCCCTCTGGCTGTGGTGCTGCCTCCCCCAGCCAGGGGCGCTGGGACCCTGATTCCCTCCGCCCAGCGCTTAGTCTGGGCGGCCAAGCAACCGCTTGTATATGCAGCCCTGGGCGCTCTCTTTGCCTGACAAAGAGCTCTGCTTGCGGGAGGCTTTGGCAGGTTGCACACCCCCGGCCCCTGAGCCTTCTGCAAAGAGGCCTGGCTCCTAGGTCCAAAGGGAAGGCGAGAGCGGAGCTGAGGCCAGCCAGGCGCCAGTCACGTCTCCCACACTCCCGCAGCCTGCTCCTTCCCGGGCGAGAACGCTAGAAGCTGGGAAGCGCTGGGCGAGGCTCGCCCAGGCCAGAGCAGCCTCTCGGCCGGGGCTCTGCGCTATCGCGCCTGGGCGCAGAGCTGGAGCTCCGCCGCTCTGGCAGCTCGCTCGGTCCTTCCCAGTAACAGGCCCGCAACCCCTCTCTTCTCTCCGGCGTGCTGGGAACCGGGCTTCCAGGCCTGGGCACAGAGCCCTTGCCCGGAGCTCTCTGCTCAGGGACTGGTTCCCCTGCGCTGGGGCTGTGCTCTCCCTAGCCCAAAGGCACCGGGGAAGGCCCCAAACCACATCCACACGACTCTACGCTGGGGGAGAGCTCCAGGGAAGCCCAGTCTGGCAGGCGCTTGCTGGGCACAAACGGAGGATCCCTCTGGCTGTGGTGCTGCCTCCCCCAGCCAGGGGCGCTGGGACCCTGATTCCCTCCGCCCAGCGCTTAGTCTGGGCGGCCAAGCAACCGCTTGGGAAGGCAGCCCTGGGCGCTCTCTTTGCCTGACAAAGAGCTCTGCTTGCGGGAGGCTTTGGCAGTTTGCACACCCCCGGCCCCTGAGCCTTCTGCAAAGAGGCCTGGCTCCTAGGTCCAAAGGGAATGCGAGAGCGGAGCTGAGGCCAGCCAGGCGCCAGTCACGTCTCCCACACTCCCGCAGCCTGCTCCTTCCCGGGCGAGAACGCTAGAAGCTGGGAAGCGCTGGGCGAGGCTCGCCCAGGCCAGAGCAGCCTCTCGGCCGGGGCTGTGCGCTATCGCGCCTGGGCGCAGAGCTGGAGCTCCGCCGCTCTGGCAGCTCGCTCGGTCCTTCGCAGTAACAGGCCCGCAACCCCTCTCTTCTCTCCGGCGTGCTGGGAACCGGGCTTCCAGGCCTGGGCACAGAGCCCTTGCCCGGAGCTCTCTGCTCAGGGACTGGTTCCCCTGCGCTGGGGCTGTGCTCTCCCCAGCCCAAACGCACCGGGGAAGGCCCCAAACCACATCCACACGACTCTACGCTGGGGGAGAGCTCCAGGGAAGCCCAGTCTGGCAGGCGCTTGCTGGGCACAAATGGAGGATCCCTCTGGCTGTGGTGCTGCCTCCCCCAGCCAGGGGCGCTGGGACCCTGATTCCCTCCGCCCAGCGCTTAGTCTGGGGGGACAAGCAACCGCTTGGAAATGCAGCCCTGGGCGCTCTCTTTGCCTGACAAAGAGCTCTGCTTGCGGGAGGCTTTGGCAGTTTGCACACCCCCGGCCCCTGAGCCTTCTGCAAAGAGGCCTGGCTCCTAGGTCCAAAGGGAAGGCCAGAGCGGAGCTGAGGCCAGCCAGGCGCCAGTCACGTCTCCCACACTCCCGCAGCCTGCTCCTTCCCGGGCAAGAATGCTAGAAGCTGGGAAGCGCTGGGCGAGGCTCGCCCAGGCCAGAGCAGCCTCTCGGCCGGGGCTGTGCGCTATCGCGCCTGGGCGCAGAGCTGGAGCTCCGCCGCTCTGGCAGCTCGCTCGGTCCTTCCCAGTAACAGGCCCGCAACCCCTCTCTTCTCTCCGGCGTGCTGGGAACCGGGCTTCCAAGCCTGGGCACAGAGCCCTTGCCCGGAGCTCTCTGCTCAGGGACTGGTTCCCCTGCGCTGGGGCTGTGCTCTCCCTAGCCCAAACGCACCGGGGAAGGCCCCAAACCACATCCACACGACTCTACGCTGGGGGAGAGCTCCAGGGAAGCCCAGTCTGGCAGGCGCTTGCTGGGCACAAACGGAGGATCCCTCTGGCTGTGGTGCTGCCTCCCCCAGCCAGGGGCGCTGGGACCCTGATTCCCTCCGCCCAGCGCTTAGTCTGGGCGGCCAAGCAACCGCTTGGGAATGCAGCCCTGGGCGCTCTCTTTGCCTGACAAAGAGCTCTGTTTGCGGGAGGCTTTGGCAGTTTGCACACCCCCGGTTCATGAGCTTTCTGGAAAGAGGCCTGGCTCCTAGGTCCAAAGGGAAGGCGAGAGCGGAGCTGAGGCCAGCCAGGCGCCAGTCACGTCTCCCACACTCCCGCAGCCTGCTCCTTCCCGGGCGAGAACGCTAGAAGCTGGGAAGCGCTGGGCGAGGCTCGCCCAGGCCAGAGCAGCCTCTCGGCCGGGGCTGTGCGCTATCGCGCCTGGGCGCAGAGCTGGAGCTCCGCCGCTCTGGCAGCTCGCTCGGTCCTTCCCAGTAACAGGCCCGCAACCCCTCTCTTCTCTCCGGCGTGCTGGGAACCGGGCTTCCAAGCCTGGGCACAGAGCCCTTGCCCGGAGCTCTCTGCTCAGGGACTGGTTCCCCTGCGCTCGGGCTGTGCTCTCCCCAGCCCAAACGCACCGGGGAGGGCCCCAAACCACATCCACACGACTCTACGCTGGGGGAGAGCTCCAGGGAAGCCCAGTCTGGCAGGTGCTTGCTGGGCACAAACGGAGGATCCCTCTGGCTGTGGTGCTGCCTCCCCCAGCCAGGGGCGCTGGGACCCTGATTCCCTCCGCCCAGCGCTTAGTCTGGGCGGCCAAGCAACCGCTTGGGAAGGCAGCCCTGGGCGCTCTCTTTGCCTGACAAAGAGCTCTGCTTGCGGGAGGCTTTGGCAGTTTGCACATCCCCGGCCCCTGAGCCTTCTGCAAAGAGGCCTGGCTCCTAGGTCCAAAGGGAATGCGAGAGCGGAGCTGAGGCCAGCCAGGCGCCAGTCACGTCTCCCACACTCCCGCAGCCTGCCCCTTCCCGGGCGAGAACGCTAGAAGCTGGGAAGCGCTGGGCGAGGCTCGCCCAGGCCAGAGCAGCCTCTCGGCCGGGGCTGTGCGCTATCGCGCCTGGGCGCAGAGCTGGAGCTCCGCCGCTCTGGCAGCTCGCTCGGTCCTTCGCAGTAACAGGCCCGCAACCCCTCTCTTCTCTCCGGCGTGCTGGGAACCGGGCTTCCAGGCCTGGGCACAGAGCCCTTGCCCGGAGCTCTCTGCTAAGGGACTGGTTCCCCTGCGCTGGGGCTGTGCTCTCCCCAGCCCAAACGCACCGGGGAAGGCCCCAAACCACATCCACACGACTCTACGCTGGGGGAGAGCTCCAGGGAAGCCCAGTCTGGCAGGCGCTTGCTGGGCACAAACGGAGGATCCCTCTGGCTGTGGTGCTGCCTCCCCCAGCCAGGGGCGCTGGGACCCTGATTCCCTCCGCCCAGCGCTTAGTCTGGGCGGCCAAGCAACCGCTTGTATATGCAGCCCTGGGCGCTCTCTTTGCCTGACAAAGAGCTCTGCTTGCGGGAGGCTTTGGCAGGTTGCACACCCCCGGCCCCTGAGCCTTCTGCAAAGAGGCCTGGCTCCTAGGTCCAAAGGGAAGGCGAGAGCGGAGCTGAGGCCAGCCAGGCGCCAGTCACGTCTCCCACACTCCCGCAGCCTGCTCCTTCCCGGGCGAGAACGCTAGAAGCTGGGAAGCGCTGGGCGAGGCTCGCCCAGGCCAGAGCAGCCTCTCGGCCGGGGCTCTGCGCTATCGCGCCTGGGCGCAGAGCTGGAGCTCCGCCGCTCTGGCAGCTCGCTCGGTCCTTCCCAGTAACAGGCCCGCAACCCCTCTCTTCTCTCCGGCGTGCTGGGAACCGGGCTTCCAGGCCTGGGCACAGAGCCCTTGCCCGGAGCTCTCTGCTCAGGGACTGGTTCCCCTGCGCTGGGGCTGTGCTCTCCCTAGCCCAAAGGCACCGGGGAAGGCCCCAAACCACATCCACACGACTCTACGCTGGGGGAGAGCTCCAGGGAAGCCCAGTCTGGCAGGCGCTTGCTGGGCACAAACGGAGGATCCCTCTGGCTGTGGTGCTGCCTCCCCCAGCCAGGGGCGCTGGGACCCTGATTCCCTCCGCCCAGCGCTTAGTCTGGGCGGCCAAGCAACCGCTTGGGAAGGCAGCCCTGGGCGCTCTCTTTGCCTGACAAAGAGCTCTGCTTGCGGGAGGCTTTGGCAGTTTGCACACCCCCGGCCCCTGAGCCTTCTGCAAAGAGGCCTGGCTCCTAGGTCCAAAGGGAATGCGAGAGCGGAGCTGAGGCCAGCCAGGCGCCAGTCACGTCTCCCACACTCCCGCAGCCTGCTCCTTCCCGGGCGAGAACGCTAGAAGCTGGGAAGCGCTGGGCGAGGCTCGCCCAGGCCAGAGCAGCCTCTCGGCCGGGGCTGTGCGCTATCGCGCCTGGGCGCAGAGCTGGAGCTCCGCCGCTCTGGCAGCTCGCTCGGTCCTTCCCAGTAACAGGCCCGCAACCCCTCTCTTCTCTCCGGCGTGCTGGGAACCGGGCTTCCAAGCCTGGGCACAGAGCCCTTGCCCGGAGCTCTCTGCTCAGGGACTGGTTCCCCTGCGCTGGGGCTGTGCTCTCCCTAGCCCAAACGCACCGGGGAAGGCCCCAAACCACATCCACACGACTCTACGCTGGGTGAGAGCTCCAGGGAAGCCCAGTCTGGCAGGCGCTTGCTGGGCACAAACGGAGGATCCCTCTGGCTGTGGTGCTGCCTCCCCCAGCCAGGGGCGCTGGGACCCTGATTCCCTCCGCCCAGCGCTTAGTCTGGGCGGCCAAGCAACCGCTTGGGAATGCAGCCCTGGGCGCTCTCTTTGCCTGACAAAGAGCTCTGTTTGCGGGAGGCTTTGGCAGTTTGCACACCCCCGGTTCATGAGCTTTCTGGAAAGAGGCCTGGCTCCTAGGTCCAAAGGGAAGGCGAGAGCGGAGCTGAGGCCAGCCAGGCGCCAGTCACGTCTCCCACACTCCCGCAGCCTGCTCCTTCCCGGGCGAGAACGCTAGAAGCTGGGAAGCGCTGGGCGAGGCTCGCCCAGGCCAGAGCAGCCTCTCGGCCGGGGCTGTGCGCTATCGCGCCTGGGCGCAGAGCTGGAGCTCCGCCGCTCTGGCAGCTCGCTCGGTCCTTCCCAGTAACAGGCCCGCAACCCCTCTCTTCTCTCCGGCGTGCTGGGAACCGGGCTTCCAAGCCTGGGCACAGAGCCCTTGCCCGGAGCTCTCTGCTCAGGGACTGGTTCCCCTGCGCTCGGGCTGTGCTCTCCCCAGCCCAAACGCACCGGGGAGGGCCCCAAACCACATCCACACGACTCTACGCTGGGGGAGAGCTCCAGGGAAGCCCAGTCTGGCAGGTGCTTGCTGGGCACAAACGGAGGATCCCTCTGGCTGTGGTGCTGCCTCCCCCAGCCAGGGGCGCTGGGACCCTGATTCCCTCCGCCCAGCGCTTAGTCTGGGCGGCCAAGCAACCGCTTGGGAAGGCAGCCCTGGGCGCTCTCTTTGCCTGACAAAGAGCTCTGCTTGCGGGAGGCTTTGGCAGTTTGCACATCCCCGGCCCCTGAGCCTTCTGCAAAGAGGCCTGGCTCCTAGGTCCAAAGGGAATGCGAGAGCGGAGCTGAGGCCAGCCAGGCGCCAGTCACGTCTCCCACACTCCCGCAGCCTGCCCCTTCCCGGGCGAGAACGCTAGAAGCTGGGAAGCGCTGGGCGAGGCTCGCCCAGGCCAGAGCAGCCTCTCGGCCGGGGCTGTGCGCTATCGCGCCTGGGCGCAGAGCTGGAGCTCCGCCGCTCTGGCAGCTCGCTCGGTCCTTCGCAGTAACAGGCCCGCAACCCCTCTCTTCTCTCCGGCGTGCTGGGAACCGGGCTTCCAGGCCTGGGCACAGAGCCCTTGCCCGGAGCTCTCTGCTAAGGGACTGGTTCCCCTGCGCTGGGGCTGTGCTCTCCCCAGCCCAAACGCACCGGGGAAGGCCCCAAACCACATCCACACGACTCTACGCTGGGGGAGAGCTCCAGGGAAGCCCAGTCTGGCAGGCGCTTGCTGGGCACAAACGGAGGATCCCTCTGGCTGTGGTGCTGCCTCCCCCAGCCAGGGGCGCTGGGACCCTGATTCCCTCCGCCCAGCGCTTAGTCTGGGCGGCCAAGCAACCGCTTGTATATGCAGCCCTGGGCGCTCTCTTTGCCTGACAAAGAGCTCTGCTTGCGGGAGGCTTTGGCAGGTTGCACACCCCCGGCCCCTGAGCCTTCTGCAAAGAGGCCTGGCTCCTAGGTCCAAAGGGAAGGCGAGAGCGGAGCTGAGGCCAGCCAGGCGCCAGTCACGTCTCCCACACTCCCGCAGCCTGCTCCTTCCCGGGCGAGAACGCTAGAAGCTGGGAAGCGCTGGGCGAGGCTCGCCCAGGCCAGAGCAGCCTCTCGGCCGGGGCTCTGCGCTATCGCGCCTGGGCGCAGAGCTGGAGCTCCGCCGCTCTGGCAGCTCGCTCGGTCCTTCCCAGTAACAGGCCCGCAACCCCTCTCTTCTCTCCGGCGTGCTGGGAACCGGGCTTCCAGGCCTGGGCACAGAGCCCTTGCCCGGAGCTCTCTGCTCAGGGACTGGTTCCCCTGCGCTGGGGCTGTGCTCTCCCTAGCCCAAAGGCACCGGGGAAGGCCCCAAACCACATCCACACGACTCTACGCTGGGGGAGAGCTCCAGGGAAGCCCAGTCTGGCAGGCGCTTGCTGGGCACAAACGGAGGATCCCTCTGGCTGTGGTGCTGCCTCCCCCAGCCAGGGGCGCTGGGACCCTGATTCCCTCCGCCCAGCGCTTAGTCTGGGCGGCCAAGCAACCGCTTGGGAAGGCAGCCCTGGGCGCTCTCTTTGCCTGACAAAGAGCTCTGCTTGCGGGAGGCTTTGGCAGTTTGCACACCCCCGGCCCCTGAGCCTTCTGCAAAGAGGCCTGGCTCCTAGGTCCAAAGGGAATGCGAGAGCGGAGCTGAGGCCAGCCAGGCGCCAGTCACGTCTCCCACACTCCCGCAGCCTGCTCCTTCCCGGGCGAGAACGCTAGAAGCTGGGAAGCGCTGGGCGAGGCTCGCCCAGGCCAGAGCAGCCTCTCGGCCGGGGCTGTGCGCTATCGCGCCTGGGCGCAGAGCTGGAGCTCCGCCGCTCTGGCAGCTCGCTCGGTCCTTCGCAGTAACAGGCCCGCAACCCCTCTCTTCTCTCCGGCGTGCTGGGAACCGGGCTTCCAGGCCTGGGCACAGAGCCCTTGCCCGGAGCTCTCTGCTCAGGGACTGGTTCCCCTGCGCTGGGGCTGTGCTCTCCCCAGCCCAAACGCACCGGGGAAGGCCCCAAACCACATCCACACGACTCTACGCTGGGGGAGAGCTCCAGGGAAGCCCAGTCTGGCAGGCGCTTGCTGGGCACAAATGGAGGATCCCTCTGGCTGTGGTGCTGCCTCCCCCAGCCAGGGGCGCTGGGACCCTGATTCCCTCCGCCCAGCGCTTAGTCTGGGGGGACAAGCAACCGCTTGGAAATGCAGCCCTGGGCGCTCTCTTTGCCTGACAAAGAGCTCTGCTTGCGGGAGGCTTTGGCAGTTTGCACACCCCCGGCCCCTGAGCCTTCTGCAAAGAGGCCTGGCTCCTAGGTCCAAAGGGAAGGCCAGAGCGGAGCTGAGGCCAGCCAGGCGCCAGTCACGTCTCCCACACTCCCGCAGCCTGCTCCTTCCCGGGCAAGAATGCTAGAAGCTGGGAAGCGCTGGGCGAGGCTCGCCCAGGCCAGAGCAGCCTCTCGGCCGGGGCTCTGCGCTATCGCGCCTGGGCGCAGAGCTGGAGCTCCGCCGCTCTGGCAGCTCGCTCGGTCCTTCCCAGTAACAGGCCCGCAACCCCTCTCTTCTCTCCGGCGTGCTGGGAACCGGGCTTCCAAGCCTGGGCACAGAGCCCTTGCCCGGAGCTCTCTGCTCAGGGACTGGTTCCCCTGCGCTGGGGCTGTGCTCTCCCTAGCCCAAACGCACCGGGGAAGGCCCCAAACCACATCCACACGACTCTACGCTGGGGGAGAGCTCCAGGGAAGCCCAGTCTGGCAGGCGCTTGCTGGGCACAAACGGAGGATCCCTCTGGCTGTGGTGCTGCCTCCCCCAGCCAGGGGCGCTGGGACCCTGATTCCCTCCGCCCAGCGCTTAGTCTGGGCGGCCAAGCAACCGCTTGGGAATGCAGCCCTGGGCGCTCTCTTTGCCTGACAAAGAGCTCTGTTTGCGGGAGGCTTTGGCAGTTTGCACACCCCCGGTTCATGAGCTTTCTGGAAAGAGGCCTGGCTCCTAGGTCCAAAGGGAAGGCGAGAGCGGAGCTGAGGCCAGCCAGGCGCCAGTCACGTCTCCCACACTCCCGCAGCCTGCTCCTTCCCGGGCGAGAACGCTAGAAGCTGGGAAGCGCTGGGCGAGGCTCGCCCAGGCCAGAGCAGCCTCTCGGCCGGGGCTGTGCGCTATCGCGCCTGGGCGCAGAGCTGGAGCTCCGCCGCTCTGGCAGCTCGCTCGGTCCTTCCCAGTAACAGGCCCGCAACCCCTCTCTTCTCTCCGGCGTGCTGGGAACCGGGCTTCCAAGCCTGGGCACAGAGCCCTTGCCCGGAGCTCTCTGCTCAGGGACTGGTTCCCCTGCGCTCGGGCTGTGCTCTCCCCAGCCCAAACGCACCGGGGAGGGCCCCAAACCACATCCACACGACTCTACGCTGGGGGAGAGCTCCAGGGAAGCCCAGTCTGGCAGGTGCTTGCTGGGCACAAACGGAGGATCCCTCTGGCTGTGGTGCTGCCTCCCCCAGCCAGGGGCGCTGGGACCCTGATTCCCTCCGCCCAGCGCTTAGTCTGGGCGGCCAAGCAACCGCTTGGGAAGGCAGCCCTGGGCGCTCTCTTTGCCTGACAAAGAGCTCTGCTTGCGGGAGGCTTTGGCAGTTTGCACACCCCCGGCCCCTGAGCCTTCTGCAAAGAGGCCTGGCTCCTAGGTCCAAAGGGAAGGCCAGAGCGGAGCAGAGGCCAGCCAGGCGCCAGTCACGTCTCCCACACTCCCGCAGCCTGCTCCTTCCCGGGCGAGAAAGCTAGAAGCTGGGAAGCGCTGGGCGAGGCTCGCCCAGGTCAGAGCAGCCTCTCGGCCGGGGCTCTGCGCTATCGCGCCTGGGCGCAGAGCTGGAGCTCCGCCGCTCTGGCAGCTCGCTCGGTCCTTCCCAGTAACAGGCCCGCAACCCCTCTCTTCTCTCCGGCGTGCTGGGAACCGGGCTTCCAGGCCTGGGCACAGAGCCCTTGCCCGGAGCTCTCTGCTCAGGGACTGGTTCCCCTGCGCTGGGGCTGTGCTCTCCCTAGCCCAAACGCACTGGGGAAGGCCCCAAACCACATCCACACGACTCTACGCTGGGGGAGAGCTCCAGGGAAGCCCAGTCTGGCAGGCGCTTGCTGGGCACAAACGGAGGATCCCTCTGGCTGTGGTGCTGCCTCCCCCAGCCAGGGGCGCTGGGACCCTGATTGCCTCCGCCCAGCGCTTAGTCTGGGCGGCCAAGCAACCGCTTGGGAAGGCAGCCCTGGGCGCTCTCTTTGCCTGACAAAGAGCTCTGCTTGCGGGAGGCTTTGGCAGTTTGCACACCCCCGGCCCCTGAGCCTTCTGCAAAGAGGCCTGGCTCCTAGGTCCAAAGGGAAGGCCAGAGCGGAGCTGAGGCCAGCCAGGCGCCAGTCACGTCTCCCACACTCCCGCAGCCTGCTCCTTCCCGGGCAAGAACGCTAGAAGCTGGGAAGCGCTGGGCGTGGCTCGCCCAGGCCAGAGCAGCCTCTCGGCCGGGGCTGTGCGCTATCGCGCCTGGGCGCAGAGCTGGAGCTCCGCCGCTCTGGCAGCTCGCTCGGTCCTTCCCAGTAACAGGCCCGCAACCCCTCTCTTCTCTCCGGCGTGCTGGGAACCGGGCTTCCAGGCCTGGGCACAGAGCCCTTGCCCGGAGCTCTCTGCTCAGGGACTGGTTCCCCTGCGCTGGGGCTGTGCTCTCCCTAGCCCAAACGCACCGGGGAGGGCCCCAAACCACATCCACACGACTCTACGCTGGGGGAGAGCTCCAGGGAAGCCCAGTCTGGCAGGCGCTTGCTGGGCACAAACGGAGGATCCCTCTGGCTGTGGTGCTGCCTCCCCCAGCCAGGGGCGCTGGGACCCTGATTCCCTCCGCCCAGCTCTTAGTCTGGGCGGCCAAGCAACTGCTTGGGAAGGCAGCCCTGGGCGCTCTCTTTGCCTGACAAAGAGCTCTGCTTGCGGGAGGCTTTGGCAGTTTGCACATCCCCGGCCCCTGAGCCTTCTGCAAAGAGGCCTGGCTCCTAGGTCCAAAGGGAAGGCCAGAGGGGAGCAGAGGCCAGCCAGGCGCCAGTCACGTCTCCCACACTCCCGCAGGCTGCTCCTTCCCGGGCAAGAATGCTAGAAGCTGGGAAGCGCTGGGCGAGGCTCGCCCAGGCCAGAGCAGCCTCTCGGCCGGGGCTGTGCGCTATCACGCCTGGGCGCAGAGCTGGAGCTCCGCCGCTCTGGCAGCTCGCTCGGTCCTTCCCAGTAACAGGCCCGCAACCCCTCTCTTCTCTCCGGCGTGCTGGGAACCGGGCTTCCAGGCCTGGGCACAGAGCCCTTGCCCGGAGCTCTCTGCTCAGGGACTGGTTCCCCTGCGCTGGGGCTGTGCTCTCCCTAGCCCAAAGGCACCGGGGAAGGCCCCAAACCACATCCACACGACTCTACGCTGGGGGAGAGCTCCAGGGAAGCCCAGTCTGGCAGGCGCTTGCTGGGCACAAACGGAGGATCCCTCTGGCTGTGGTGCTGCCTCCCACAGCCTGGGGCGCTGGGACCCTTATTCCCTCCGCCCAGCGCTTAGTCTGGGCGGCCAAGCAACCGCTTTGGAAGGCAGCCCTGTGCGCTCTATTTGCCTGACAAAGAGCTCTGCTTGCGGGAGGCTTTGGCAGTTTGCACACCCCCGGCCCCTGAGCCTTCTGCAAAGAGGCCTGGCTCCTAGGTCCAAAGGGAAGGCCAGAGCGGAGCAGAGGCCAGCCAGGCGCCAGTCACGTCTCCCACACTCCCGCAGCCTGCTCCTACCCGGGCGAGAACGCTAGAAGATGGAAGCGCTGGGCGAGGCTCGCCCAGGCCAGAGCAGCCTCTCGGCCGGGGCTGTGCGCTATCGCGCCTGGGCGCAGAGCTGGAGCTCCTCCGCTCTGGCAGCTCGCTCGGTCCTTCCCAGTAACAGGCCCGCAACCCCTCTCTTCTCTCCGCCGTGCTGGGAACCGGGCTTCCAGGCCTGGGCACAGAGCCCTTGCCCGGAGCTCTCTGCTCAGGGACTGGTTCCCCTGCGCTGGGGCTGTGCTCTCCCCAGCCCAAACGCACCGGGGAAGGCCCCAAACCACATCCACACGACTCTACGCTGGGGGAGAGCTCCAGGGAAGCCCAGTCTGGCAGGCGCTTGCTGGGCACAAACGGAGGATCCCTCTGGCTGTGGTGCTGCCTCCCCCAGCCAGGGGCGCTGGGACCCTGATTCCCTCCGCCCAGCGCTTAGTCTGGGCGGCCAAGCAACCGCTTGGGAAGGCAGCCCTGGGCGCTCTCTTTGCCTGACAAAGAGCTCTGCTTGCGGGAGGCTTTGGCAGTTTGCACATCCCCGGCCCCTGAGCCTTCTGCAAAGAGGCCTGGCTCCTAGGTCCAAAGGGAAGGCCAGAGCGGAGCAGAGGCCAGCCAGGCGCCAGTCACGTCTCCCACACTCCCGCAGCCTGCTCCTTCCCGGGCGAGAACGCTAGAAGCTGGGAAGCGCTGGGCGAGGCTCGCCCAGGCCAGAGCAGCCTCTCGGCCGGGGCTGTGCGCTATCGCGCCTGGGCGCAGAGCTGGAGCTCCGCCGCTCTGGCAGCTCGCTCGGTCCTTCCCAGTAACAGGCCCGCAACCCCTCTCTTCTCTCCGGCGTGCTGGGAACCGGGCTTCCAGGCCTGGGCACAGAGCCCTTGCCCGGAGCTCTCTGCTCAGGGACTGGTTCCCCTGCGCTGGGGTTGTGCTCTCCCTAGCCCAAACGCACTGTGGAAGGCCCCAAACCACATCCACACGACTCTACGCTGGGGGAGAGCTCCAGGGAAGCCCAGTCTGGCAGGCGCTTGCTGGGCACAAACGGAGGATCCCTCTGGCTGTGGTGCTGCCTCCCCCAGCCAGGGGCGCTGGGACCCTGATTCCCTCCGCCCAGCGCTTAGTCTGGGCGGCCAAGCAACCGCTTGGGAATGCAGCCCTGGGCGCTCTCTTTGCCTGACAAAGAGCTCTGCTTGCGGGAGGCTTTGGCAGTTTGCACATCCCCGGCCCCTGAGCCTTCTGCAAAGAGGCCTGGCTCCTAGGTCCAAAGGGAATGCGAGAGCGGAGCTGAGGCCAGCCAGGCGCCAGTCACGTCTCCCACTCTCCCGCAGCCTGCTCCTTCCCGGTCGAGAACGCTAGAAGCTGGGAAGCGCTGGGCGAGGCTCGCCCAGGCCAGAGCAGCCTCTCGGCCGGGGCTGTGCGCTATCGCGCCTGGGCGCAGAGCTGGAGCTCCGCCGCTCTGGCAGCTCGCTCGGTCCTTCCCAGTAACAGGCCCGCAACCCCTCTCTTCTCTCCGGCGTGCTGGGAACCGGGCTTCCAGGCCTGGGCACAGAGCCCTTGCCCGGAGCTCTCTGCTCAGGAACTGGTTCCCCTGCGCTGGGGCTGTGCTCTCCCCAGCCCAAACGCACCGGGGAAGGCCCCAAACCACATCCACACGACTCTACGCTGGGGGAGAGCTCCAGGGAAGCCCAGTCTGGCAGGCGCTTGCTGGGCACAAACGGAGGATCCCTCTGGCTGTGGTGCTGCCTCCCCCAGCCAGGGGCGCTGGGACCCTGATTCCCTCCGCCCAGCGCTTAGTCTGGGCGGCCAAGCAACCGCTTGGGAAGGCAGCCCTGGGCGCTCTCTTTGCCTGACAAAGAGCTCTGCTTGCGGGAGGCTTTGGCAGTTTGCACACCCCCGGCCCCTGAGCCTTCTGCAAAGAGACCTGGCTCCTAGGTCCAAAGGGAAGGCCAGAGCGGAGCTGAGGCCAGCCAAGCGCCAGTCACGTCTCCCACACTCCCGCAGCCTGCTCCTTCCCGGGCGAGAACGCTAGAAGCTGGGAAGCGCTGGGCGAGGCTCGCCCAGGCCAGAGCAGCCTCTCGGCCGGGGCTCTGCGCTATCGCGCCTGGGCGCAGAGCTGGAGCTCCGCCGCTCTGGCAGCTCGCTCGGTCCTTCCCAGTAACAGGCCCGCAACCCCTCTCTTCTCTCCGGCGTGCTGGGAACCGGGCTTCCAGGCCTGGGCACAGAGCCCTTGCCCGGAGCTCTCTGCTCAGGGACTGGTTCCCCTGCACTGGGGCTGTGCTCTGCCTAGCCCAAACGCACCGGGGAAGGCCCCAAACCACATCCACACGACTCTACGCTGGGGGAGAGCTCCAGGGAAGCCCAGTCTGGCAGGCGCTTGCTGGGCACAAACGGAGGATCCCTCTGGCTGTGGTGCTGCCTCCCCCAGCCAGGGGCGCTGGGACCCTGATTCCCTCCGCCCAGCGCTTAGTCTGGGCGGCCAAGCAACCGCTTGGGAATGCAGCCCTGGGCGCTCTCTTTGCCTGACAAAGAGCTCTGCTTGCGGGAGGCTTTGGCAGTTTGCACACCCCTGGCCCCTGAGCCTTCTGCAAAGAGGCCTGGCTCCTAGGTCCAAAGGGAAGGCCAGAGCGGAGCAGAGGCCAGCCAGGCGCCAGTCACGTCTCCCACACTCCCGCAGCCTGCTCCTTCCCGGGCGAGAACGCTAGAAGCTGGGAAGCGCTGGGCGAGGCTCGCCCAGGCCAGAGCAGCCTCTCGGCCGGGGCTGTGCGCTATCGCGCCTGGGCGCAGAGCTGGAGCTCCGCCGCTCTGGCAGCTCGCTCGGTCCTTCCCAGTAACAGGCCCGCAACCCCTCTCTTCTCTCCGGCGTGCTGGGAACCGGTCTTCCAGGCCTGGCGACAGAGCACTTGCCCGGAGCTCTCTGCTCAGGGACTGGATCCCCTGCGCTGGGGCTGTGTTCTCCCTAGCCCAAACGCACCGGGGAAGGCCCCAAACCACATCCACACGACTCTACGCTGGGGGAGAGCTCCAGGGAAGCCCAGTCTGGCAGGCGCTTGCTGGGCACAAACGGAGGATCCCTCTGGCTGTGGTGCTGCCTCCCCCAGCCAGGGGCGCTGGGACCCTGATTCCCTCCGCCCAGCGCTTAGTCTGGGCGGCCAGCAACCGCTTGGGAATGCAGCCCTGGGCGCTCTCTTTGCCTGACAAAGAGCTCTGCTTGCGGGAGGCTTTGGCAGTTTGCACTGCCCCGGCCCCTGAGCCTTCTGCAAAGAGGCCTGGCTCCTAGGTCCAAAGGGAAGGCGAGAGCGGAGCTGAGGCCAGCCAGGCGCCAGTCACGTCTCCCACACTCCCGCAGCCTGCTCCTTCCCGGGCGAGAACGCTAGAAGCTGGGAAGCGCTGGGCGAGGCTCGCCCAGGCCAGAGCAGCCTCTCGGCCGGGGCTCCGCGCTATCGCGCCTGGGCGCAGAGCTGGAGCTCCGCCGCTCTGGCAGCTCGCTCGGTCCTTCCCAGTAACAGGCCCGCAACCCCTCTCTTCTCTCCGGCGTGCTGGGAACCGGGCTTCCAGGCCTGGGCACAGAGCACTTTCCCGGAGCTCTCTGCTCAGGGACTGGATCCCCTGCACTGGGGCTGTGCTCTCCCTAGCCCAAACGCACCGGGGAAGGCCCCAAACCACATCCACACGACTCTACGCTGGGGGAGAGCTCCAGGGAAGCCCAGTCTGGCAGGCGCTTGCTGGGCACAAACGGAGGATCCCTCTGGCTGTGGTGCTGCCTTCCCCAGCCAGGGGCGCTGGGACCCTGATTCCCTCCGCCCAGCGCTTAGTCTGGGCGGCCAAGCAACCGCTTGGGAAGGCAGCCCTGGGCGCTCTCTTTGCCTGACAAAGAGCTCTGCTTGCGGGAGGCTTTGGCAGGTTGCACACCCCCGGCCCCTGAGCCTTCTGCAAAGAGGCCTGGCTCCTAGGTCCAAAGGGAAGGCGAGAGCGGAGCTGAGGCCAGCCAGGCGCCAGTCACGTCTCCCACACTCCCGCAGCCTGCTCCTTCCCGGGCGAGAACGCTAGAAGCTGGGAAGCGCTGGGCGAGGCTCGCCCAGGCCAGAGCAGCCTCTCGGCCGGGGCTGTGCGCTATCGCGCCTGGGCGCAGAGCTGGAGCTCCGCCGCTCTGGCAGCTCGCTCGGTCCTTCGCAGTAACAGGCCCGCAACCCCTCTCTTCTCTCCGGCGTGCTGGGAACCGGGCTTCCAGGCCTGGGCACAGAGCCCTTGCCCGGAGCTCTCTGCTCAGGGACTGGTTCCCCTGCGCTGCGGCTGTGCTCTCCCCAGCCCAAACGCACCGGGGAAGGCCCCAAACCACATCCACACGACTCTACGCTGGGGGAGAGCTCCAGGGAAGCCCAGTCTGGCAGGCGCTTGCTGGGCACAAATGGAGGATCCCTCTGGCTGTGGTGCTGCCTCCCCCAGCCAGGGGCGCTGGGACCCTGATTCCCTCCGCCCAGCGCTTAGTCTGGGCGGCCAAGCAACCGCTTGGGAATGCAGCCCTGGGCGCTCTCTTTGCCTGACAAAGAGCTCTGCTTGCGGGAGGCTTTGGCAGTTTGCACACCCCCGGCCCCTGAGCCTTCTGCAAAGAGGCCTGGCTCCTAGGTCCAAAGGGAAGGCCAGAGCGGAGCTGAGGCCAGCCAGGCGCCAGTCACGTCTCCCACACTCCCGCAGCCTGCTCCTTCCCGGGCAAGAATGCTAGAAGCTGGGAAGCGCTGGGCGAGGCTCGCCCAGGCCAGAGCAGCCTCTCGGCCGGGGCTCTGCGCTATCGCGCCTGGGCGCAGAGCTGGAGCTCCGCCGCTCTGGCAGCTCGCTCGGTCCTTCCCAGTAACAGGCCCGCAACCCCTCTCTTCTCTCCGGCGTGCTGGGAACCGGGCTTCCAAGCCTGGGCACAGAGCCCTTGCCCGGAGCTCTCTGCTCAGGGACTGGTTCCCCTGCGCTGGGGCTGTGCTCTCCCTAGCCCAAACGCACCGGGGAAGGCCCCAAACCACATCCACACGACTCTACGCTGGGGGAGAGCTCCAGGGAAGCCCAGTCTGGCAGGCGCTTGCTGGGCACAAACGGAGGATCCCTCTGGCTGTGGTGCTGCCTCCCCCAGCCAGGGGCGCTGGGACCCTGATTCCCTCCGCCCAGCGCTTAGTCTGGGCGGCCATGCAACCGCTTGGGAATGCAGCCCTGGGCGCTCTCTTTGCCTGACAAAGAGCTCTGTTTGCGGGAGGCTTTGGCAGTTTGCACACCCCCGGCCCCTGAGCTTTCTGCAAAGAGGCCTGGCTCCTAGGTCCAAAGGGAAGGCGAGAGCGGAGCTGAGGCCAGCCAGGCGCCAGTCACGTCTCCCACACTCCCGCAGCCTGCTCCTTCCCGGGCGAGAACGCTAGAAGCTGGGAAGCGCTGGGCGAGGCTCGCCCAGGCCAGAGCAGCCTCTCGGCCGGGGCTGTGCGCTATCGCGCCTGGGCGCAGAGCTGGAGCTCCGCCGCTCTGGCAGCTCGCTCTGTCCTTCCCAGTAACAGGCCCGCAACCCCTCTCTTCTCTCCGGCGTGCTGGGAACCGGGCTTCCAGGCCTGGGCACAGAGCCCTTGCCCGGAGCTCTCTGCTCAGGAACTGGTTCCCCTGCGCTGGGGCTGTGCTCTCCCTAGCCCAAACGCACCGGGGAAGGCCCCAAACCACATCCACACGACTCTACGCTGGGGGAGAGCTCCAGGGAAGCCCAGTCTGGCAGGCGCTTGCTGGGCACAAACGGAGGATCCCTCTGGCTGTGGTGCTGCCTCCCCCAGCCAGGGGCGCTGGGACCCTGATTCCCTCCGCCCAGCGCTTAGTCTGGGCGGCCAAGCAACCGCTTGGGAAGGCAGCCCTGTGCGCTCTATTTGCCTGACAAAGAGCTCTGCTTGCGGGAGCCTTTGGCAGTTTGCACACCCCCGGCCCCTGAGCCTTCTGCAAAGAGGCCTGGCTCCTAGGTCCAAAGGGAAGGCGAGAGCGGAGCAGAGGCCAGCCAGGCGCCAGTCACGTCTCCCACACTCCCGCAGCCTGCTCCTTCCCGGGCGAGAACGCTAGAAGCTGGGAAGCGCTGGGCGAGGCTCGCCCAGGCCAGAGCAGCCTCTCGGCCGGGGCTGTGCGCTATCGCGCCTGGGCGCAGAGCTGGAGCTCCGCCGCTCTGGCAGCTCGCTCGGTCCTTCCCAGTAACAGGCCCGCAACCCCTCTCTTCTCTCCGGCGTGCTGGGAACCGGGCTTCCAGGCCTGGGCACAGAGCCCTTGCCCGGAGCTCTCTGCTCAGGGACTGGTTCCCCTGCGCTGGGGCTGTGCTCTCCCCAGCCCAAACGCACCGGGGAAGGCCCCAAACCACATCCACACGACTCTACGCTGGGGGAGAGCTCCAGGGAAGCCCAG
The DNA here is from genome assembly GCF_029407905.1 of Bubalus kerabau. NCBI lineage: Eukaryota > Metazoa > Chordata > Mammalia > Artiodactyla > Bovidae > Bubalus > Bubalus kerabau. The sequence continues at coordinate 46,119,345 of NC_073625.1, forward strand.
TCTGGCAGGCGCTTGCTGGGCACAAACGGAGGATCCCTCTGGCTGTGTTGCTGCCTCCCCCAGTCAGGGGCGCTGGGACCCTGATTCCCTCCGCCCAGCCCTTAGTCTGGGCGGCCATGCAACCGCTTGGGAATGCAGCCCTGGGCGCTCTCTTTGCCTGACAAAGAGCTCTGCTTGCGGGAGGCTTTGGCAGTTTGCACACCCCCGGCCCCTGAGCCTTCTGCAAAGAGGCCTGGCTCCTAGGTCCAAGGGAAGGCCAGAGCTGAGCTGAGGCCAGCCAGGCGCCAGTCACGTCTCCCACACTCCCGCAGCCTGCTCCTTCCCGGGCAAGAATGCTAGAAGCTGGGAAGCACTGGGCGAGGCTCGCCCAGGCCAGAGCAGCCTCTCGGACGGGGCTGTGCGCTATCGCGCCTGGGCGCAGAGCTGGAGCTCCGCCGCTCTGGCAGCTCGCTCGGTCCTTCCCAGTAACAGGCCCGCAACCCCTCTCTTCTCTCCGGCGTGCTGGGAACCGGGCTTCCAAGCCTGGGCACAGAGCCCTTGCCCGGAACTCTCTGCTCAGGGACTGGTTCCACTGCGCTGGGGCTGTGCTCTCCCTAGCCCAAACGCACCGGGGAAGGCCCCAAACCACATCCACACGACTCTACGCTGGGGGAGAGCTCCAGGGAAGCCCAGTCTGGCAGGCGCTTGCTGGGCACAAACGGAGGATCCCTCTGGCTGTGGTGCTGCCTCCCCCAGCCAGGGGCGCTGGGACCCTGATTCCCTCCGCCCAGCGCTTAGTCTGGGCGGCCAAGCAACCGCTTGGGAAGGCAGCCCTGGGCGCTCTCTTTGCCTGACAAAGAGCTCTGCTTGCGGGAGGCTTTGGCAGTTTGCACACCCCCGGCCCCTGAGCCTTCTGCAAAGAGGCCTGGCTCCTAGGTCCAAAGGGAAGGCCAGAGCGGAGCAGAGGCCAGCCAGGCGCCAGTCACGTCTCCCACACTCCCGCAGCCTGCTCCTTCCCGGGCGAGAACGCTAGAAGCTGGGAAGCGCTGGGCGAGGCTCGCCCAGGCCAGAGCAGCCTCTCGGCCGGGGCTGTGCGCTATCGCGCCTGGGCGCAGAGCTGGAGCTCCGCCGCTCTGGCAGCTCGCTCGGTCCTTCCCAGTAACAGGCCCGCAACCCCTCTCTTCTCTCCGGCGTGCTGGGAACCGGGCTTCCAGGCCTGGGCACAGAGCCCTTGCCCGGAGCTCTCTGCTCAGGGACTGGTTCCCCTGCGCTGGGGCTGTGCTCTCCCTAGCCCAAACGCACCGGGGAAGGCCCCAAACCACATCCACACGACTCTACGCTGGGGGAGAGCTCCAGGGAAGCCCAGTCTGGCAGGCGCTTGCTGGGCACAAACGGAGGATCCCTCTGGCTGTGGTGCTGCCTCCCCCAGCCAGGGGCGCTGGGACCCTGATTCCCTCCGCCCAGCGCTTAGTCTGGGCGGCCAAGCAACCGCTTGGGAAGGCAGCCCTGGGCGCTCTCTTTGCCTGACAAAGAGCTCTGCTTGCGGGAGGCTTTGGCAGTTTGCACACCCCCGGCCCCTGAGCCTTCTCCAAAGAGGCCTGGCTCCTAGGTCCAAAGGGAAGGCGAGAGCGGAGCTGAGGCCAGCCAGGCGCCAGCCACGTCTCCCACACTCCCGCAGCCTGCTCCTTCCCGGGCGAGAACGCTAGAAGCTGGGAAGCGCTGGGCGAGGCTCGCCCAGGCCAGAGCAGCCTCTCGGCCGGGGCTGTGCGCTATCGCGCCTGGGCGCAGAGCTGGAGCTCCGCCGCACTGGCAGCTCGCTCGGTCCTTCCCAGTAACAGGCCCGCAACCCCTCTCTTCTCTCCGGCGTGCTGGGAACCGGGCTTCCAGGCCTGGGCACAGAGCCCTTGCCCGGAGCTCTCTGCTCAGGGACTGGTTCCCCTGCGCTGGGGCTGTGCTCTCCCCAGCCCAAACGCACCGGGGAACGCCCCAAACCACATCCACACGACTCTACGCTGGTGGAGAGCTCCAGGGAAGCCCAGTCTGGCAGGCGCTTGCTGGGCACAAACGGAGGATCCCTCTGACTGTGGTGCTGCCTCCCACAGCCAGGGGCGCTGGGACCCTGATTCCCTCCGCCCAGCCCTTAGTCTGGGCGGCCATGCAACCGCTTGGGAATGCAGCCCTGGGCGCTCTCTTTGCCTGACAAAGAGCTCTGCTTGCGGGAGGCTTTGGCAGTTTGCACTGCCCCGGCCCCTGAGCCTTCTGCAAAGAGGCCTGGCTCCTAGGTCCAAGGGAAGGCCAGAGCGGAGCTGAGGCCAGCCAGGCGCCAGGCACGTCTCCCACACTCCCGCAGCCTGCTCCATCCCGGGCGAGAACGCTAGAAGCTGGGAAGCGCTGGGCGAGGCTCGCCCAGGCCAGAGCAGCCTCTCGGCCGGGGCTGTGCGCTATCGCGCCTGGGCGCAGAGCTGGAGCTCCGCCGCACTGGCAGCTCACTCGGTCCTTCCCAGTAACAGGCCCGCAACCCCTCTCTTCTCTCCGGCGTGCTGGGAACCGGGCTTCCAAGCCTGGGCACAGAGCCCTTGCCCGGAGCTCTCTGCTCAGGGACTGGTTCCCCTGCGCTGGGGCTGTGCTCTCCCTAGCCCAAACGCACCGGGGAAGGCCCCAAACCACATCCACACGACTCTACGCTGGGGGAGAGCTCCAGGGAAGCCCAGTCTGGCAGGCGCTTGCTGGGCACAAACGGAGGATCCCTCTGGCTGTGGTGCTGCCTCCCCCAGCCAGGGGCGCTGGGACCCTGATTCCCTCCGCCCAGCGCTTAGTCTGGGCGGCCAAGCAACCGCTTGGGAAGGCAGCCCTGGGCGCTCTCTTTGCCTGACAAAGAGCTCTGCTTGCGGGAGGCTTTGGCAGTTTGCACACCCCCGGCTCCTGAGCCTTCTGCAAAGAGGCCTGGCTCCTAGGTCCAAAGGGAAGGCCAGAGCGGAGCAGAGGCCTGCCAGGCGCCAGTCACGTCTCCCACACTCCCGCAGCCTGCTCCTTCCCGGGCGAGAACGCTAGAAGCTGGGAAGCGCTGGGCGAGGCTCGCCCAGGCCAGAGCAGCCTCTCGGCCGGGGCTGTGCGCTATCGCGCCTGGGCGCAGAGCTGGAGCTCTGCCGCTCTGGCAGCTCGCTCGGTCCTTCCCAGTAACAGGCCCGCAACCCCTCTCTTCTCTCCGGCGTGCTGGGAACCGGGCTTCCAGGCCTGGGCACAGAGCCCTTGCCCGGAGCTCTCTGCTCAGGGACTGGTTCCCCTGCGCTGGGGCTGTGCTCTCCCTAGCCCAAACGCACCGGGGAAGGCCCCAAACCACATCCACACGACTCTACGCTGGGGGAGAGCTCCAGGGAAGCCCAGTCTGGCAGGCGCTTGCTGGGCACAAACGGAGGATCCCTCTGGCTGTGGTGCTGCCTCCCCCAGCCAGGGGCGCTGGGACCCTGATTCCCTCCGCCCAGCGCTTAGTCTGGGCGGCCAAGCAACCGCTTGGGAAGGCAGCCCTGGGCGCTCTCTTTGCCTGACAAAGAGCTCTGCTTGCGGGAGGCTTTGGCAGTTTGCACATCCCCGGCCCCTGAGCCTTCTGCAAAGAGGCCTGGCTCCTAGGTCCAAAGGGAAGGTGAGAGCGGAGCTGAGGCCAGCCAGGCGCCAGCCACGTCTCCCACACTCCCGCAGCCTGCTCCTTCCCGGGCGAGAACGCTAGAAGCTGGGAAGCGCTGGGCGAGGCTCGCCCAGGCCAGAGCAGCCTCTCGGCCGGGGCTGTGCGCTATCGCGCCTGGGCGCAGAGCTGGAGCTCCGCCGCACTGGCAGCTCGCTCGGTCCTTCCCAGTAACAGGCCCGCAACCCCTCTCTTCTCTCCGGCGTGCTGGGAACCGGGCTTCCAGGCCTGGGCACAGAGCCCTTGCCCGGAGCTCTCTGCTCAGGGACTGGTTCCCCTGCGCTGGGGCTGTGCTCTCCCCAGCCCAAACGCACCGGGGAAGGCCCCAAACCACATCCACACGACTCTACGCTGGGGGAGAGCTCCAGGGAAGCCCAGTCTGGCAGGCGCTTGCTGGGCACAAACGGAGGATCCCTCTGACTGTGGTGCTGCCTCCCACAGCCAGGGGCGCTGGGACCCTGATTCCCTCCGCCCAGCCCTTAGTCTGGGCGGCCATGCAACCGCTTGGGAATGCAGCCCTGGGCGCTCTCTTTGCCTGACAAAGACCTCTGCTTGCGGGAGGCTTTGGCAGTTTGCACACCCCCGGCCCCTGAGCCTTCTGCAAAGAGGCCTGGCTCCTAGGTCCAAAGGGAAGGCCAGAGCGGAACTGAGGCCAGCCAGGCGCCAGTCACGTCTCCCACACTCCCGCAGCCTGCTCCTTCCCGGGCAAGAATGCTAGAAGCTGGGAAGCGCTGGGCGAGGCTCGCCCAGGCCAGAGCAGCCTCTCGGACGGGGCTGTGCGCTATCGCGCCTGGGCGCAGAGCTGGAGCTCCGCCGCTCTGGCAGCTCGCTCGGTCCTTCCCAGTAACAGGCCCGCAACCCCTCTCTTCTCTCCGGCGTGCTGGGAACCGGGCTTCCAGGCCTGGGCACAGAGCCCTTGCCCGGAGCTCTCTGCTCAGGAACTGGTTCCCCTGCGCTGGGGCTGTGCTCTCCCCAGCCCAAACGCACCGGGGAAGGCCCCAAACCACATCCACACGACTCTACGCTGGGGGAGAGCTCCAGGGAAGCCCAGTCTGGCAGGCGCTTGCTGGGCACAAACGGAGGATCCCTCTGGCTGTGGTGCTGCCTCCCCCAGCCAGGGGCGCTGGGACCCTGATTCCCTCCGCCCAGCGCTTAGTCTGGGCGGCCAAGCAACCGCTTGGGAATGCAGCCCTGGGCGCTCTCTTTGCCTGACAAAGAGCTCTGCTTGCGGGAGGCTTTGGCAGTTTGCACACCCCCGGCCCCTGAGCCTTCTGCAAAGAGACCTGGCTCCTAGGTCCAAAGGGAAGGCCAGAGCGGAGCTGAGGCCAGCCAGGCGCCAGTCACGTCTCCCACACTCCCGCAGCCTGCTCCTTCCCGGGCGAGAACGCTAGAAGCTGGGAAGCGCTGGGCGAGGCTCGCCCAGGCCAGAGCAGCCTCTCGGCCGGGGCTCTGCGCTATCGCGCCTGGGCGCAGAGCTGGAGCTCCGCCGCTCTGGCAGCTCGCTCGGTCCTTCCCAGTAACAGGCCCGCAACCCCTCTCTTCTCTCCGGCGTGCTGGGAACCGGGCTTCCAGGCCTGGGCACAGAGACCTTGCCCGGAGATCTCTGCTCAGGGACTGGTTCCCCTGCACTGGGGCTGTGCTCTGCCTAGCCCAAACGCACCGGGGAAGGCCCCAAACCACATCCACACGACTCTACGCTGGGGGAGAGCTCCAGGGAAGCCCAGTCTGGCAGGCGCTTGCTGGGCACAAACGGAGGATCCCTCTGGCTGTGGTGCTGCCTCCCCCAGCCAGGGGCGCTGGGACCCTGATTCCCTCCGCCCAGCGCTTAGTCTGGGCGGCCAAGCAACCGCTTGGGAAGGCAGCCCTGTGCGCTCTATTTGCCTGACAAAGAGCTCTGCTTGCGGGAGGCTTTGGCAGTTTGCACACCCCTGGCCCCTGAGCCTTCTGCAAAGAGGCCTGGCTCCTAGGTCCAAAGGGAAGGCCAGAGCGGAGCAGAGGCCAGCCAGGCGCCAGTCACGTCTCCCACACTCCCGCAGCCTGCTCCTTCCCGGGCGAGAACGCTAGAAGCTGGGAAGCGCTGGGCGAGGCTCGCCCAGGCCAGAGCAGCCTCTCGGCCGGGGCTGTGCGCTATCGCGCCTGGGCGCAGAGCTGGAGCTCCGCCGCTCTGGCAGCTCGCTCGGTCCTTCCCAGTAACAGGCCCGCAACCCCTCTCTTCTCTCCGGCGTGCTGGGAACCGGTCTTCCAGGCCTGGCGACAGAGCACTTGCCCGGAGCTCTCTGCTCAGGGACTGGATCCCCTGCGCTGGGGCTGTGTTCTCCCTAGCCCAAACGCACCGGGGAAGGCCCCAAACCACATCCACACGACTCTACGCTGGGGGAGAGCTCCAGGGAAGCCCAGTCTGGCAGGCGCTTGCTGGGCACAAACGGAGGATCCCTCTGGCTGTGGTGCTGCCTCCCCCAGCCAGGGGCGCTGGGACCCTGATTCCCTCCGCCCAGCGCTTAGTCTGGGCGGCCAGCAACCGCTTGGGAATGCAGCCCTGGGCGCTCTCTTTGCCTGACAAAGAGCTCTGCTTGCGGGAGGCTTTGGCAGTTTGCACTGCCCCGGCCCCTGAGCCTTCTGCAAAGAGGCCTGGCTCCTAGGTCCAAAGGGAAGGCGAGAGCGGAGCTGAGGCCAGCCAGGCGCCAGTCACGTCTCCCACACTCCCGCAGCCTGCTCCTTCCCGGGCGAGAACGCTAGAAGCTGGGAAGCGCTGGGCGAGGCTCGCCCAGGCCAGAGCAGCCTCTCGGCCGGGGCTCTGCGCTATCGCGCCTGGGCGCAGAGCTGGAGCTCCGCCGCTCTGGCAGCTCGCTCGGTCCTTCCCAGTAACAGGCCCGCAACCCCTCTCTTCTCTCCGGCGTGCTGGGAACCGGGCTTCCAGGCCTGGGCACAGAGCACTTGCCCGGAGCTCTCTGCTCAGGGACTGGATCCCCTGCACTGGGGCTGTGCTCTCCCTAGCCCAAACGCACCGGGGAAGGCCCCAAACCACATCCACACGACTCTACGCTGGGGGAGAGCTCCAGGGAAGCCCAGTCTGGCAGGCGCTTGCTGGGCACAAACGGAGGATCCCTCTGGCTGTGGTGCTGCCTTCCCCAGCCAGGGGCGCTGGGACCCTGATTCCCTCCGCCCAGCGCTTAGTCTGGGCGGCCAAGCAACCGCTTGGGAATGCAGCCCTGGGCGCTCTCTTTGCCTGACAAAGAGCTCTGCTTGCGGGACGCTTTGGCAGTTTGCACACCCCTGGCCCCTGAGCCTTCTGCAAAGAGGCCTGGCTCCTAGGTCCAAAGGGAAGGCCAGAGCGGAGCAGAGGCCAGCCAGGCGCCAGTCACGTCTCCCACACTCCCGCAGCCTGCTCCTTCCCGGGCGAGAACGCTAGAAGCTGGGAAGCGCTGGGCGAGGCTCGCCCAGGCCAGAGCAGCCTCTCGGCCGGGGCTGTGCGCTATCGCGCATGGGCGCAGAGCTGGAGCTCCGCCGCTCTGGCAGCTGGCTCGGTCCTTCCCAGTAACAGGCCCGCAACCCCTCTCTTCTCTCCGGCGTGCTGGGAACCGGGCTTCCAGGCCTGGGCACAGAGCCCTTGCCTGGAGCTCTCTGCTCAGGGACTGGTTCCCCTGCGCTGGGGCTGTGCTCTCCCTAGCCCAAACGCACCGGGGAAGGCCCCAAACCACATCCACACGACTCTACGCTGGGGGAGAGCTCCAGGGAAGCCCAGTCTGGCAGGCGCTTGCTGGGCACAAACGGAGGATCCCTCTGGCTGTGGTGCTGCCTCCCCCAGCCAGGGGCGCTGGGACCCTGATTCCCTCCGCCCAGCGCTTAGTCTGGGCGGCCAAGCAACCGCTTGGGAAGGCAGCCCTGGGCGCTCTCTTTGCCTGACAAAGAGCTCTGCTTGCGGGAGGCTTTGGCAGGTTGCACACCCCCGGCCCCTGAGCCTTCTGCAAAGAGGCCTGGCTCCTAGGTCCAAAGGGAAGGCGAGAGCGGAGCTGAGGCCAGCCAGGCGCCAGTCACGTCTCCCACACTCCCGCAGCCTGCTCCTTCCCGGGCGAGAACGCTAGAAGCTGGGAAGCGCTGGGCGAGGCTCGCCCAGGCCAGAGCAGCCTCTCGGCCGGGGCTGTGCGCTATCGCGCCTGGGCGCAGAGCTGGAGCTCCGCCGCTCTGGCAGCTCGCTCGGTCCTTCCCAGTAACAGGCCCGCAACCCCTCTCTTCTCTCCGGCGTGCTGGGAACCGGGCTTCCAGGCCTGGGCACAGAGCCCTTGCCCGGAGCTCTCTGCTCAGGGACTGGTTCCCCTGCGCTGGGGCTGTGCTCTCCCTAGCCCAAACGCACCGGGGAAGGCCCCAAACCACATCCACACGACTCTACGCTGGGGGAGAGCTCCAGGGAAGCCCAGTCTGGCAGGCGCTTGCTGGGCACAAACGGAGGATCCCTCTGGCTGTGGTGCTGCCTCCCCCAGCCAGGGGCGCTGGGACCCTGATTCCCTCCGCCCAGCGCTTAGTCTGGGCGGCCAAGCAACCGCTTGGGAAGGCAGCCCTGGGCGCTCTCTTTGCCTGACAAAGAGCTCTGCTTGCGGGAGGCTTTGGCAGTTTGCACATCCCCGGCCCCTGAGCCTTCTGCAAAGAGGCCTGGCTCCTAGGTCCAAAGGGAACGCGAGAGCGGAGCTGAGGCCAGCCAGGCGCCAGTCACGTCTCCCACACTCCCGCAGCCTGCTCCTTCCCGGGCGAGAACGCTAGAAGCTGGGAAGCGCTGGGCGAGGCTCGCCCAGGCCAGAGCAGCCTCTCGGCCGGGGCTGTGCGCTATCGCGCCTGGGCGCAGAGCTGGAGCTCCGCCGCTCTGGCAGCTCGCTCGGTCCTTCGCAGTAACAGGCCCGCAACCCCTCTCTTCTCTCCGGCGTGCTGGGAACCGGGCTTCCAGGCCTGGGCACAGAGCCCTTGCCCGGAGCTCTCTGCTCAGGGACTGGTTCCCCTGCGCTGCGGCTGTGCTCTCCCCAGCCCAAACGCACCGGGGAAGGCCCCAAACCACATCCACACGACTCTACGCTGGGGGAGAGCTCCAGGGAAGCCCAGTCTGGCAGGCGCTTGCTGGGCACAAATGGAGGATCCCTCTGGCTGTGGTGCTGCCTCCCCCAGCCAGGGGCGCTGGGACCCTGATTCCCTCCGCCCAGCGCTTAGTCTGGGCGGCCAAGCAACCGCTTGGGAATGCAGCCCTGGGCGCTCTCTTTGCCTGACAAAGAGCTCTGCTTGCGGGAGGCTTTGGCAGTTTGCACACCCCCGGCCCCTGAGCCTTCTGCAAAGAGGCCTGGCTCCTAGGTCCAAAGGGAAGGCCAGAGCGGAGCTGAGGCCAGCCAGGCGCCAGTCACGTCTCCCACACTCCCGCAGCCTGCTCCTTCCCGGGCAAGAATGCTAGAAGCTGGGAAGCGCTGGGCGAGGCTCGCCCAGGCCAGAGCAGCCTCTCGGCCGGGGCTCTGCGCTATCGCGCCTGGGCGCAGAGCTGGAGCTCCGCCGCTCTGGCAGCTCGCTCGGTCCTTCCCAGTAACAGGCCCGCAACCCCTCTCTTCTCTCCGGCGTGCTGGGAACCGGGCTTCCAAGCCTGGGCACAGAGCCCTTGCCCGGAGCTCTCTGCTCAGGGACTGGTTCCCCTGCGCTGGGGCTGTGCTCTCCCTAGCCCAAACGCACCGGGGAAGGCCCCAAACCACATCCACACGACTCTACGCTGGGGGAGAGCTCCAGGGAAGCCCAGTCTGGCAGGCGCTTGCTGGGCACAAACGGAGGATCCCTCTGGCTGTGGTGCTGCCTCCCCCAGCCAGGGGCGCTGGGACCCTGATTCCCTCCGCCCAGCGCTTAGTCTGGGCGGCCAAGCAACCGCTTGGGAATGCAGCCCTGGGCGCTCTCTTTGCCTGACAAAGAGCTCTGTTTGCGGGAGGCTTTGGCAGTTTGCACACCCCCGGCCCCTGAGCTTTCTGCAAAGAGGCCTGGCTCCTAGGTCCAAAGGGAAGGCGAGAGCGGAGCTGAGGCCAGCCAGGCGCCAGTCACGTCTCCCACACTCCCGCAGCCTGCTCCTTCCCGGGCGAGAACGCTAGAAGCTGGGAAGCCCTGGGCGAGGCTCGCCCAGGCCAGAGCAGCCTCTCGGCCGGGGCTGTGCGCTATCGCGCCTGGGCGCAGAGCTGGAGCTCCGCCGCTCTGGCAGCTCGCTCTGTCCTTCCCAGTAACAGGCCCGCAACCCCTCTCTTCTCTCCGGCGTGCTGGGAACCGGGCTTCCAGGCCTGGGCACAGAGCCCTTGCCCGGAGCTCTCTGCTCAGGAACTGGTTCCCCTGCGCTGGGGCTGTGCTCTCCCTAGCCCAAACGCACCGGGGAAGGCCCCAAACCACATCCACACGACTCTACGCTGGGGGAGAGCTCCAGGGAAGCCCAGTCTGGCAGGCGCTTGCTGGGCACAAACGGAGGATCCCTCTGGCTGTGGTGCTGCCTCCCCCAGCCAGGGGCGCTGGGACCCTGATTCCCTCCGCCCAGCGCTTAGTCTGGGCGGCCAAGCAACCGCTTGGGAAGGCAGCCCTGTGCGCTCTATTTGCCTGACAAAGAGCTCTGCTTGCGGGAGCCTTTGGCAGTTTGCACACCCCCGGCCCCTGAGCCTTCTGCAAAGAGGCCTGGCTCCTAGGTCCAAAGGGAAGGCGAGAGCGGAGCAGAGGCCAGCCAGGCGCCAGTCACGTCTCCCACACTCCCGCAGCCTGCTCCTTCCCGGGCGAGAACGCTAGAAGCTGGGAAGCGCTGGGCGAGGCTCGCCCAGGCCAGAGCAGCCTCTCGGCCGGGGCTGTGCGCTATCGCGCCTGGGCGCAGAGCTGGAGCTCCGCCGCTCTGGCAGCTCGCTCGGTCCTTCCCAGTAACAGGCCCGCAACCCCTCTCTTCTCTCCGGCGTGCTGGGAACCGGGCTTCCAGGCCTGGGCACAGAGCCCTTGCCCGGAGCTCTCTGCTCAGGGACTGGTTCCCCTGCGCTGGGGCTGTGCTCTCCCCAGCCCAAACGCACCGGGGAAGGCCCCAAACCACATCCACACGACTCTACGCTGGGGGAGAGCTCCAGGGAAGCCCAGTCTGGCAGGCGCTTGCTGGGCACAAACGGAGGATCCCTCTGAGTGTGGTGCTGCCTCCCACAGCCAGGGGCGCTGGGACCCTGATTCCCTCCGCCCAGCCCTTAGTCTGGGCGGCCATGCAACCGCTTGGGAATGCAGCCCTGGGCGCTCTCTTTGCCTGACAAAGACCTCTGCTTGCGGGAGGCTTTGGCAGTTTGCACACCCCCGGCCCCTGAGCCTTCTGCAAAGAGGCCTGGCTCCTAGGTCCAAGGGAAGGCCAGAGCTGAGCTGAGGCCAGCCAGGCGCCAGTCACGTCTCCCACACTCCCGCAGCCTGCTCCTTCCCGGGCAAGAATGCTAGAAGCTGGGAAGCACTGGGCGAGGCTCGCCCAGGCCAGAGCAGCCTCTCGGCCGGGGCTGTGCGCTATCGCGCCTGGGCGCAGAGCTGGAGCTCCGCCGCTCTGGCAGCTCGCTCGGTCCTTCCCAGTAACAGGCCCGCAACCCCTCTCTTCTCTCCGGCGTGCTGGGAACCGGGCTTCCTGGCCTGGGCACAGAGCCCTTGCCCGGAGCTCTCTGCTCAGGGACTGGTTCCCCTGCGCTGGGGCTGTGCTCTCCCTAGCCCAAACGCACCGGGGAAGGCCCCAAACCACATCCACACGACTCTACGCTGGGGGAGAGCTCCAGGGAAGCCCAGTCTGGCAGGCGCTTGCTGGGCACAAACGGAGGATCCCTCTGGCTGTGGTGCTGCCTCCCCCAGCCAGGGGCGCTGGGACCCTGATTCCCTCCGCCCAGCGCTTAGTCTGGGCGGCCAAGCAACCGCTTGGGAAGGCAGCCCTGGGCGCTCTCTTTGCCTGACAAAGAGCTCTGCTTGCGGGAGTCTTTGGCAGTTTGCACATCCCCGGCCCCTGAGCCTTCTCCAAAGAGGCCTGGCTCCTAGGTCCAAAGGGAAGGCGAGAGCGGAGCTGAGGCCAGCCAGGCGCCAGCCACGTCTCCCACACTCCCGCAGCCTGCTCCTTCCCGGGCGAGAACGCTAGAAGCTGGGAAGCGCTGGGCGAGGCTCGCCCAGGCCAGAGCAGCCTCTCGGCCGGGGCTGTGCGCTATCGCGCCTGGGCGCAGAGCTGGAGCTCCGCCGCACTGGCAGCTCGCTCGGTCCTTCCCAGTAACAGGCCCGCAACCCCTCTCTTCTCTCCGGCGTGCTGGGAACCGGGCTTCCAGGCCTGGGCACAGAGCCCTTGCCCGGAGCTCTCTGCTCAGGGACTGGTTCCCCTGCGCTGGGTCTGTGCTCTCCCCAGCCCAAACGCACCGGGGAACGCCCCAAACCACATCCACACGACTCTACGCTGGGGGAGAGCTCCAGGGAAGCCCAGTCTGGCAGGCGCTTGCTGGGCACAAACGGAGGATCCCTCTGACTGTGGTGCTGCCTCCCACAGCCAGGGGCGCTGGGACCCTGATTCCCTCCGCCCAGCCCTTAGTCTGGGCGGCCATGCAACCGCTTGGGAATGCAGCCCTGGGCGCTCTCTTTGCCTGACAAAGAGCTCTGCTTGCGGGAGGCTTTGGCAGTTTGCACACCCCCGGCCCCTGAGCCTTCTGCAAAGAGGCCTGGCTCCTAGGTCCAAGGGAAGGCCAGAGCGGAGCTGAGGCCAGCCAGGCGCCAGTCACGTCTCCCACACTCCCGCAGCCTGCTCCTTCCCGGGCAAGAATGCTAGAAGCTGGGAAGCGCTGGGCGAGGCTCGCCCAGGCCAGAGCAGCCTCTCGGCCGGGGCTGTGCGCTATCGCGTCTGGGCGCAGAGCTGGAGCTCCGCCGCACTGGCAGCTCGCTCGGTCCTTCCCAGTAACAGGCCCGCAACCCCTCTCTTCTCTCCGGCGTGCTGTGAACCGGGCTTCCAAGCCTGGGCACAGAGCCCTTGCCCGGAGCTCTCTGCTCAGGGACTGGTTCCCCTGCGCTGGGGCTGTGCTCTCCCTAGCCCAAACGCACCGGGGAAGGCCCCAAACCACATCCACACGACTCTACGCTGGGGGAGAGCTCCAGGGAAGCCCAGTCTGGCAGGCGCTTGCTGGGCACAAACGGAGGATCCCTCTGGCTGTGGTGCTGCCTCCCCCAGCCAGGGGCGCTGGGACCCTGATTCCCTCCGCCCAGCGCTTAGTCTGGGCGGCCAAGCAACCGCTTGGGAATGCAGCCCTGGGCGCTCTCTTTGCCTGACAAAGAGCTCTGCTTGCGGGAGGCTTTGGCAGTTTGCACACCCCCGGCCCCTGAGCCTTCTGCAAAGAGGCCTGGCTCCTAGGTCCAAAGGGAAGGCCAGAGCGGAGCTGAGGCCAGCCAGGCGCCAGTCACGTCTCCCACACTCCCGCAGCCTGCTCCTTCCCGGGCGAGAACGCTAGAAGCTGGGAAGCGCTGGGCGAGGCTCGCCCAGGCCAGAGCAGCCTCTCGGCCGGGGCTGTGCGCTATCGCGCCTGGGCGCAGAGCTGGAGCTCCGCCGCTCTGGCAGCTGGCTCGGTCCTTCCCAGTAACAGGCCCGCAACCCCTCTCTTCTCTCCGGCGTGCTGGGAACCGGGCTTCCAGGCCTGGGCACAGAGCCCTTGCCCGGAGCTCTCTGCTCAGGGACTGGTTCCCCTGCGCTGGGGCTGTGCTCTCCCTAGCCCAAACGCACCGGGGAAGGCCCCAAACCACATCCACACGACTCTACGCTGGGGGAGAGCTCCAGGGAAGCCCAGTCTGGCAGGCGCTTGCTGGGCACAAACGGAGGATCCCTCTGGCTGTGGTGCTGCCTCCCCCAGCCAGGGGCGCTGGGACCCTGATTCCCTCCGCCCAGCGCTTAGTCTGGGCGGCCAAGCAACCGCTTGGGAAGGCAGCCCTGGGCGCTCTCTTTGCCTGACAAAGAGCTCTGCTTGCGGGAGGCTTTGGCAGTTTGCACATCCCCGGCCCCTGAGCCTTCTGCAAAGAGGCCTGGCTCCTAGGTCCAAAGGGAAGGCGAGAGCGGAGCTGAGGCCAGCCAGGCGCCAGCCACGTCTCCCACACTCCCGCAGCCTGCTCCTTCCCGGGCGAGAACGCTAGAAGCTGGGAAGCGCTGGGCGAGGCTCGCCCAGGCCAGAGCAGCCTCTCGGCCGGGGCTGTGCGCTATCGCGCCTGGGCGCAGAGCTGGAGCTCCGCCGCACTGGCAGCTCGCTCGGTCCTTCCCAGTAACAGGCCCGCAACCCCTCTCTTCTCTCCGGCGTGCTGGGAACCGGGCTTCCAGGCCTGGGCACAGAGCCCTTGCCCGGAGCTCTCTGCTCAGGGACTGGTTCCCCTGCGCTGGGGCTGTGCTCTCCCCAGCCCAAACGCACCGGGGAAGGCCCCAAACCACATCCACACGACTCTACGCTGGGGGAGAGCTCCAGGGAAGCCCAGTCTGGCAGGCGCTTGCTGGGCACAAACGGAGGATCCCTCTGGCTGTGGTGCTGCCTCCCACAGCCAGGGGCGCTGGGACCCTGATTCCCTCCGCCCAGTGCTTAGTCTGGGCGGCCATGCAACCGCTTGGGAATGCAGCCCTGGGCGCTCTCTTTGCCTGACAAAGACCTCTGCTTGCGGGAGGCTTTGGCAGTTTGCACATCCCCGGCCCCTGAGCCTTCTGCAAAGAGGCCTGGCTCCTAGGTCCAAAGGGAAGGCCAGAGCGGAGCTGAGGCCAGCCAGGCGCCAGTCACGTCTCCCACACTCCCGCAGCCTGCTCCTTCCCGGGCGAGAACGCTAGAAGCTGGGAAGCGCTGGGCGTGGCTCGCCCAGGCCAGAGCAGCCTCTCGGCCGGGGCTCTGCGCTATCGCGCCTGGGCGCAGAGCTGGAGCTCCGCCGCTCTGGCAGCTCGCTCGGTCCTTCCCAGTAACAGGCCCGCAACCCCTCTCTTCTCTCCGGCGTGCTGGGAACCGGGCTTCCAGGCCTGGGCACAGAGCCCTTGCCCGGAGCTCTCTGCTCAGGGACTGGTTCCCCTGCGCTGGGGCTGTGCTCTCCCCAGCCCAAACGTACCGGGGAAGGCCCCAAACCACATCGACACGACTCTACGCTGGGGGAGAGCTCCAGGGAAGCCCAGTCTGGCAGGCGCTTGCTGGGCACAAACGGAGGATCCCTCTGGCTGTGGTGCTGCCTCCCCCAGCCAGGGGCGCTGGGACCCTGATTCCCTCCGCCCAGCGCTTAGTCTGGGCGGCCAAGCAACCGCTTGGGAATGCAGCCCTGGGCGCTCTCTTTGCCTGACAAAGAGCTCTGCTTGCGGGAGGCTTTGGCAGTTTGCACACCCCCGGCCCCTGAGCCTTCTGCAAAGAGGCCTGGCTCCTAGGTCCAAAGGGAAGGCCAGAGCGGAGCTGAGGCCAGCCAGGCGCCAGTCACGTCTCCCACACTCCCGCAGCCTGCTCCTTCCCGGGCGAGAACGCTAGAAGCTGGGAAGCGCTGGGCGAGGCTCGCCCAGGCCAGAGCAGCCTCTCGGCCGGGGCTGTGCGCTATCGCGCCTGGGCGCAGAGCTGGAGCTCCGCCGCTCTGGCAGCTCGCTCGGTCCTTCCCAGTAACAGGCCCGCAACCCCTCTCTTCTCTCCGGCGTGCTGGGAACCGGGCTTCCAGGCCTGGGCACAGAGCCCTTGCCCGGAGCTCTCTGCTCAGGGACTGGTTCCCCTGCGCTGGGGCTGTGCTCTCCCTAGCCCAAACGCACCGGGGAAGGCCCCAAACCACATCCACACGACTCTACGCTGGGGGAGAGATCCAGGGAAGCCCAGTCTGGCAGGCGCTTGCTGGGCACAAACGGAGGATCCCTCTGGCTGTGGTGCTGCCTCCCCCAGCCAGGGGCGCTGGGACCCTGATTCCCTCCGCCCAGCGCTTAGTCTGGGCGGCCAAGCAACCGCTTGGGAAGGCAGCCCTGGGCGCTCTCTTTGCCTGACAAAGAGCTCTGCTTGCGGGAGGCTTTGGCAGTTTGCACATCTCCGGCCCCTGAGCCTTCTGCAAAGAGGCCTGGCTCCTAGGTCCAAAGGGAAGGCGAAAGCGGAGCTGAGGCCAGCCAGGCGCCAGTCACGTCTCCCACACTCCCGCAGCCTGCTCCTTCCCGGGCGAGAACGCTAGAAGCTGGGAAGTGCTGGGCGAGGCTCGCCCAGGCCAGAGCAGCCTCTCGGCCGGGGCTGTGCGCTATCGCGCCTGGGCGCAGAGCTGGAGCTCCGCCGCTCTGGCAGCTCGCTCGGTCCTTCCCAGTAACAGGCCCGCAACCCCTCTCTTCTCTCCGGCGTGCTGGGAACCGGGCTTCCAGGCCTGGGCACAGAGCCCTTGCCCGGAGCTCTCTGCTCAGGGACTGGTTCCCCTGCGCTGGGGCTGTGCCCTCCCTAGCCCAAACGCACCGGGGAAGGCCCCAAACCACATCCACACGACTCTACGCTGGGGGAGAGCTCCAGGGAAGCCCAGTCTGGCAGGCGCTTGCTGGGCACAAATGGAGGATCCCTCTGGCTGTGGTGCTGCCTCCCCCAGCCAGGGGCGCCTGGACCCTGATTCCCTCCGCCCAGCGCTTAGTCTGGGCGGCCAAGCAACCGCTTGGGAAGGCAGCCCTGGGCGCTCTCTTTGCCTGACAAAGAGCTCTGCTTGCGGGAGGCTTTGGCAGTTTGCACACCTCCGGGCCCTGAGCCTTCTGCAAAGAGGCCTGGCTCCTAGGTGCAAAGGGAAGGCGAGAGCGGAGCTGAGGCCAGCCAGGCGCCAGTCACGTCTCCCACACTCCCGCAGCCTGCTCCTTCCCGGGCGAGAACGCTAGAAGCTGGGAAGCGCTGGGCGAGGCTCGCCCAGGCCAGAGCAGCCTCTCGGCCGGGGCTGTGCGCTATCGCGCCTGGGCGCAGAGCTGGAGCTCCGCCGCTCTGGCAGCTCGCTCGGTCCTTCCCAGTAACAGGCCCGCAACCCCTCTCTTCTCTCCGGCGTGCTGGGAACCGGGCTTCCAGGCCTGGGCACAGAGCCCTTGCCCGGAGCTCTCTGCTCAGGGACTGGTTCCCCTGCGCTGGGGCTGTGCTCTCCCTAGCCCAAACGCACCGGGGAAGGCCCCAAACCACATCCACACGACTCTACGCTGGGGGAGAGCTCCAGGGAAGCCCAGTCTGGCAGGCGCTTGCTGGGCACAAACGGAGGATCCCTCTGGCTGTGGTGCTGCCTCCCCCAGCCAGGGGCGCTGGGACCCTGATTCCCTCCGCCCAGTGCTTAGTCTGGGCGGCCAAGCAACCGCTTGGGAAGGCAGCCCTGGGCGCTCTCTTTGCCTGACAAAGAGCTCTGCTTGCGGGAGGCTTTGGCAGTTTGCACATCTCCGGCCCCTGAGCCTTCTGCAAAGAGGCCTGGCTCCTTGGTCCAAAGGGAAGGCGAGAGCAGAGCTGAGGCCAGCCAGGCGCCAGTCACGTCCCCCACACTCCCGCAGCCTGCTCCTTCCCGGGCGAGAACGCTAGAAGCTGGGAAGCGCTGGGCGAGGCTCGCCCAGGCCAGAGCAGCCTCTCGGCCGGGGCTGTGCGCTATCGCGACTGGGCGCAGAGCTGGAGCTCCGCTGCTCTGGCAGCTCGCTCGGTCCTTCCCAGTAACAGGCCCGCAACCCCTCTCTTCTCTCCGGCGTGCTGGGAACCGGGCTTCCAGGCCTGGGCACAGAGCCCTTGCCCGGAGCTCTCTGCTCAGGGACTGGTTCCCCTGCGCTGGGGCTGTGCTCTCCCCAGCCCAAACGCACCGGGGAAGGCCCCAAACCACATCCACACGACTCTACGCTGGGGGAGAGCTCCAGGGAAGCCCAGTCTGGCAGGCGCTTGCTGGGCACAAACGGAGGATCCCTCTGGCTGTGGTGCTGCCTCCCCCAGCCAGGGGCGCTGGGACCCTGATTCCCTCCGCCCAGCGCTTAGTCTGGGCGGCCAAGCAACCGCTTGGGAAGGCAGCCCTGGGCGCTCTCTTTGCCTGACAAAGAGCTCTGCTTGCGGGAGGCTTTGGCAGTTTGCACATCTCCGGCCCCTTAGCCTTCTGCAAAGAGGCCTGGCTCCTAGGTCCAAAGGGAAGGCCAGAGCGGAGCTGAGGCCAGCCAGGCGCCAGTCACGTCTCCCACACTCCCGCAGCCTGCTCCTTCCCGGGCGAGAACGCTAGAAGCTGGGAAGCGCTGGGCGAGGCTCGCCCAGGCCAGAGCAGCCTCTCGGCCGGGGCTGTGCGCTATCGCGCCTGGGCGCAGAGCTGGAGCTCCGCCGCTCTGGCAGCTCGCTCGGTCCTTCCCAGTAACAGGCCCGCAACCCCTCTCTTCTCTCCGGCGTGCTGGGAACCGGGCTTCCAGGCCTGGGCACAGAGCCCTTGCCCGGAGCTCTCTGCTCAGGGACTGGTTCCCCTGCGCTGGGGCTGTGCTCTCCCCAGCCCAAACGCACCGGGGAAGGCCCCAAACCACATCCACACGACTCTACGCTGGGGGAGAGCTCCAGGGAAGCCCAGTCTGGCAGGCGCTTGCTGGGCACAAACGGAGGATCCCTCTGGCTGTGGTGCTGCCTCCCCCAGCCAGGGGCGCTGGGACCCTGATTCCCTCCGCCCAGCGCTTAGTCTGGGCGGCCAAGCAACCGCTTGTGAATGCAGCCTTGGGCGCTCTACTTGCCTGACAAAGAGCTCTGCTTGCGGGAGGCTTTGGCAGTTTGCACACCCCCGGCCCCTGAGCCTTCTGCAAAGAGGCCTGGCTCCTAGGTCCAAAGGGAAGGCCAGAGCGGAGCTGAGGCCAGCCAGGCGCCAGTCACGTCTCCCACACTCCCGCAGCCTGCTCCTTCCCGGGCGAGAACGCTAGAAGCTGGGAAGCGCTGGGCGAGGCTCGCCCAGGCCAGAGCAGCCTCTCGGACGGGGCTGTGCGCTATCGCGCCTGGGCGCAGAGCTGGAGCTCCGCCGCTCTGGCAGCTCGCTCGGTCCTTCCCAGTAACAGGCCCGCAACCCCTCTCTTCTCTCCGGCGTGCTGGGAACCGGGCTTCCAGGCCTGGGCACAGAGCCCTTGCCCGGAGCTCTCTGCTCAGGGACTGGTTCCCCTGCGCTGGGGCTGTGCCCTCCCTAGCCCAAACGCACTGGGGAAGGCCCCAAACCACATCCACACGACTCTACGCTGGGGGAGAGCTCCAGGGAAGCCCAGTCTGGCAGGCGCTTGCTGGGCACAAACGGAGGATCCCTCTGGCTGTGGTGCTGCCTCCCCCAGCCAGGGGCGCTGGGACCCTGATTCCCTCCGCCCAGCGCTTAGTCTGGGCGGCCAAGCAACCGCTTGGGAAGGCAGCCCTGGGCGCTCTCTTTGCCTGACAAAGAGCTCTGCTTGCGGGAGGCTTTGGCAGTTTGCACATCTCCGGCCCCTGAGCCTTCTGCAAAGAGGCCTGGCTCCTTGGTCCAAAGGGAAGGCGAGAGCAGAGCTGAGGCCAGCCAGGCGCCAGTCACGTCCCCCACACTCCCGCAGCCTGCTCCTTCCCGGGCGAGAACGCTAGAAGCTGGGAAGCGCTGGGCGAGGCTCGCCCAGGCCAGAGCAGCCTCTCGGCCGGGGCTGTGCGCTATCGCGACTGGGCGCAGAGCTGGAGCTCCGCCGCTCTGGCAGCTCGCTCGGTCCTTCCCAGTAACAGGCCCGCAACCCCTCTCTTCTCTCCGGCGTGCTGGGAACCGGGCTTCCAGGCCTGGGCACAGAGCCCTTGCCCGGAGCTCTCTGCTCAGGGACTGGTTCCCCTGCGCTGGGGCTGTGCTCTCCCCAGCCCAAACGCACCGGGGAAGGCCCCAAACCACATCCACACGATTCTACGCTGGGGGAGAGCTCCAGGGAAGCCCAGTCTGGCAGGCGCTTGCTGGGCACAAACGGAGGATCCCTCTGGCTGTGGTGCTGCCTCCCCCAGCCAGGGGCGCTGGGACCCTGATTCCCTCCGCCCAGCGCTTAGTCTGGGCGGCCAAGCAACCGCTTGGGAAGGCAGCCCTGGGCGCTCTCTTTGCCTGACAAAGAGCTCTGCTTGCGGGAGGCTTTGGCAGTTTGCACATCTCCGGCCCCTGAGCCTTCTGCAAAGAGGCCTGGCTCCTTGGTCCAAAGGGAAGGCGAGAGCAGAGCTGAGGCCAGCCAGGCGCCAGTCACGTCCCCCACACTCCCGCAGCCTGCTCCTTCCCGGGCGAGAACGCTAGAAGCTGGGAAGCGCTGGGCGAGGCTCGCCCAGGCCAGAGCAGCCTCTCGGCCGGGGCTGTGCGCTATCGCGACTGGGCGCAGAGCTGGAGCTCCGCCGCTCTGGCAGCTCGCTCGGTCCTTCCCAGTAACAGGCCCGCAACCCCTCTCTTCTCTCCGGCGTGCTGGGAACCGGGCTTCCAGGCCTGGGCACAGAGCCCTTGCCCGGAGCTCTCTGCTCAGGGACTGGTTCCCCTGCGCTGGGGCTGTGCTCTCCCCAGCCCAAACGCACCGGGGAAGGCCCCAAACCACATCCACACGACTCTACGCTGGGGAGAGCTCCAGGGAAGCCCAGTCTGGCAGGCGCTTGCTGGGCACAAACGGAGGATCCCTCTGGCTGTGGTGCTGCCTCCCCCAGCCAGGGGCGCTGGGACCCTGATTCCCTCCGCCCAGCGCTTAGTCTGGGCGGCCAAGCAACCGCTTGGGAAGGCAGCCCTGGGCGCTCTCTTTGCCTGACAAAGAGCTCTGCTTGCGGGAGGCTTTGGCAGTTTGCACATCTCCGGCCCCTTAGCCTTCTGCAAAGAGGCCTGGCTCCTAGGTCCAAAGGGAAGGCCAGAGCGGAGCTGAGGCCAGCCAGGCGCCAGTCACGTCTCCCACACTCCCGCAGCCTGCTCCTTCCCGGGCGAGAACGCTAGAAGCTGGGAAGCGCTGGGCGAGGCTCGCCCAGGCCAGAGCAGCCTCTCGGCCGGGGCTGTGCGCTATCGCGCCTGGGCGCAGAGCTGGAGCTCCGCCGCTCTGGCAGCTCGCTCGGTCCTTCCCAGTAACAGGCCCGCAACCCCTCTCTTCTCTCCGGCGTGCTGGGAACCGGGCTTCCAGGCCTGGGCACAGAGCCCTTGCCCGGAGCTCTCTGCTCAGGGACTGGTTCCCCTGCGCTGGGGCTGGGCTCTCCCCAGCCCAAACGCACCGGGGAAGGCCCCAAACCACATCCACACGACTCTACGCTGGGGGAGAGCTCCAGGGAAGCCCAGTCTGGCAGGCGCTTGCTGGGCACAAACGGAGGATCCCTCTGGCTGTGGTGCTGCCTCCCCCAGCCAGGGGCGCTGGGACCCTGATTCCCTCCGCCCAGCGATTAGTCTGGGCGGCCAAGCAACCGCTTGTGAATGCAGCCTTGGGCGCTCTACTTGCCTGACAAAGAGCTCTGCTTGCGGGAGGCTTTGGCAGTTTGCACACCCCCGGCCCCTGAGCCTTCTGCAAAGAGGCCTGGCTCCTAGGTCCAAAGGGAAGGCCAGAGCGGAGCTGAGGCCAGCCAGGCGCCAGTCACGTCTCCCACACTCCCGCAGCCTGCTCCTTCCCGGGCGAGAACGCTAGAAGCTGGGAAGCGCTGGGCGAGGCTCGCCCAGGCCAGAGCAGCCTCTCGGACGGGGCTGTGCGCTATCGCGCCTGGGCGCAGAGCTGGAGCTCCGCCGCTCTGGCAGCTCGCTCGGTCCTTCCCAGTAACAGGCCCGCAACCCCTCTCTTCTCTCCGGCGTGCTGGGAACCGGGCTTCCAGGCCTGGGCACAGAGCCCTTGCCCGGAGCTCTCTGCTCAGGGACTGGTTCCCCTGCGCTGGGGCTGTGCCCTCCCTAGCCCAAACGCACCGGGGAAGGCCCCAAACCACATCCACACGACTCTACGCTGGGGGAGAGCTCCAGGGAAGCCCAGTCTGGCAGGCGCTTGCTGGGCACAAATGGAGGATCCCTCTGGCTGTGGTGCAGCCTCCCCCAGCCAGGGGCGCCTGGACCCTGATTCCCTCCGCCCAGCGCTTAGTCTGGGCGGCCAAGCAACCGCTTGGGAAGGCAGCCCTGGGCGCTCTCTTTGCCTGACAAAGAGCTCTGCTTGCGGGAGGCTTTGGCAGTTTGCACACCTCCGGGCCCTGAGCCTTCTGCAAAGAGGCCTGGCTCCTAGGTGCAAAGGGAAGGCGAGAGCGGAGCTGAGGCCAGCCAGGCGCCAGTCACGTCTCCCACACTCCCGCAGCCTGCTCCTTCCCGGGCGAGAACGCTAGAAGCTGGGAAGCGCTGGGCGAGGCTCGCCCAGGCCAGAGCAGCCTCTCGGCCGGGGCTGTGCGCTATCGCGCCTGGGCGCAGAGCTGGAGCTCCGCCGCTCTGGCAGCTCGCTCTGTCCTTCCCAGTAACAGGCCCGCAACCCCTCTCTTCTCTCCGGCGTGCTGGGAACCGGGCTTCCAGGCCTGGGCACAGAGCCCTTGCCCGGAGCTCTCTGCTCAGGGACTGGTTCCCCTGCGCTGGGGCTGTGCTCTCCCTAGCCCAAACGCACCGGGGAAGGCCCCAAACCACATCCACACGACTCTACGCTGGGGGAGAGCTCCAGGGAAGCCCAGTCTGGCAGGCGCTTGCTGGGCACAAACGGAGGATCCCTCTGGCTGTGGTGCTGCCTCCCCCAGCCAGGGGCGCTGGGACCCTGATTCCCTCCGACCAGCGCTTAGTCTGGGCGGCCAAGCAACCGCTTGGGAAGGCAGCCCTGGGCGCTCTCTTTGCCTGACAAAGAGCTCTGCTTGCGGGAGGCTTTGGCAGTTTGCACATCTCCGGCCCCTGAGCCTTCTGCAAAGAGGCCTGGCTCCTTGGTCCAAAGGGAAGGCGAGAGCAGAGCTGAGGCCAGCCAGGCGCCAGTCACGTCCCCCACACTCCCGCAGCCTGCTCCTTCCCGGGCGAGAACGCTAGAAGCTGGGAAGCGCTGGGCGAGGCTCGCCCAGGCCAGAGCAGCCTCTCGGCCGGGGCTGTGCGCTATCGCGACTGGGCGCAGAGCTGGAGCTCCGCCGCTCTGGCAGCTCGCTCGGTCCTTCCCAGTAACAGGCCCGCAACCCCTCTCTTCTCTCCGGCGTGCTGGGAACCGGGCTTCCAGGCCTGGGCACAGAGCCCTTGCCCGGAGCTCTCTGCTCAGGGACTGGTTCCCCTGCGCTGGGGCTGTGCTCTCCCCAGCCCAAACGCACCGGGGAAGGCCCCAAACCACATCCACACGACTCTACGCTGGGGGAGAGCTCCAGGGAAGCCCAGTCTGGCAGGCGCTTGCTGGGCACAAACGGAGGATCCCTCTGGCTGTGGTGCTGCCTCCCCCAGCCAGGGGCGCTGGGACCCTGATTCCCTCCGCCCAGCGCTTAGTCTGGGCGGCCAAGCAACCGCTTGGGAAGGCAGCCCTGGGCGCTCTCTTTGCCTGACAAAGAGCTCTGCTTGCGGGAGGCTTTGGCAGTTTGCACATCTCCGGCCCCTTAGCCTTCTGCAAAGAGGCCTGGCTCCTAGGTCCAAAGGGAAGGCCAGAGCGGAGCTGAGGCCAGCCAGGCGCCAGTCACGTCTCCCACACTCCCGCAGCCTGCTCCTTCCCGGGCGAGAACGCTAGAAGCTGGGAAGCGCTGGGCGAGGCTCGCCCAGGCCAGAGCAGCCTCTCGGCCGGGGCTGTGCGCTATCGCGCCTGGGCGCAGAGCTGGAGCTCCGCCGCTCTGGCAGCTCGCTCGGTCCTTCCCAGTAACAGGCCCGCAACCCCTCTCTTCTCTCCGGCGTGCTGGGAACCGGGCTTCCAGGCCTGGGCACAGAGCCCTTGCCCGGAGCTCTCTGCTCAGGGACTGGTTCCCCTGCGCTGGGGCTGTGCTCTCCCCAGCCCAAACGCACCGGGGAAGGCCCCAAACCACATCCACACGACTCTACGCTGGGGGAGAGCTCCAGGGAAGCCCAGTCTGGCAGGCGCTTGCTGGGCACAAACGGAGGATCCCTCTGGCTGTGGTGCTGCCTCCCCCAGCCAGGGGCGCTGGGACCCTGATTCCCTCCGCCCAGCGCTTAGTCTGGGCGGCCAAGCAACCGCTTGTGAATGCAGCCTTGGGCGCTCTACTTGCCTGACAAAGAGCTCTGCTTGCGGGAGGCTTTGGCAGTTTGCACACCCCCGGCCCCTGAGCCTTCTGCAAAGAGGCCTGGCTCCTAGGTCCAAAGGGAAGGCCAGAGCGGAGCTGAGGCCAGCCAGGCGCCAGTCACGTCTCCCACACTCCCGCAGCCTGCTCCTTCCCGGGCGAGAACGCTAGAAGCTGGGAAGCACTGGGCGAGGCTCGCCCAGGCCAGAGCAGCCTCTCGGCCGGGGCTGTGCGCTATCGCGCCTGGGCGCAGAGCTGGAGCTCCGCCGCTCTGGCAGCTCGCTCGGTCCTTCCCAGTAACAGGCCCGCAACCCCTCTCTTCTCTCCGGCGTGCTGGGAACCGGGCTTCCAGGCCTGGGCACAGAGCCCTTGCCCGGAGCTCTCTGCTCAGGGACTGGTTCCCCTGCGCTGGGGCTGTGCTCTCCCCAGCCCAAACGCACCGGGGAAGGCCCCAAACCACATCCACACGACTCTACGCTGGGGGAGAGCTCCAGGGAAGCCCAGTCTGGCAGGCGCTTGCTGGGCACAAACGGAGGATCCCTCTGGCTGTGGTGCTGCCTCCCCCAGCCAGGGGCGCTGGGACCCTGATTCCCTCCGCCCAGCGCTTAGTCTGGGGGGACAAGCAACCGCTTGGGAAGGCAGCCCTGGGCGCTCTCTTTGCCTGACAAAGAGCTCTGCTTGCGGGAGGCTTTGGCAGTTTGCACACCCCCGGCCCCTGAGCCTTCTGCAAAGAGGCCTGGCTCCTAGGTCCAAAGGGAATGCGAGAGCGGAGCTGAGGCCAGCCAGGCGCCAGTCACGTCTCCCACACTCCCGCAGCCTGCTCCTTCCCGGGCGAGAACGCTAGAAGCTGGGAAGCGCTGGGCGAGGCTCGCCCAGGCCAGAGCAGCCTCTCGGCCGGGGCTGTGCGCTATCGCGCCTGGGCGCAGAGCTGGAGCTCCGCCGCTCTGGCAGCTCGCTCGGTCCTTCCCAGTAACAGGCCCGCAACCCCTCTCTTCTCTCCGGCGTGCTGGGAACCGGGATTCCAGGCCTGGGCACAGAGCCCTTGCCCGGAGCTCTCTGCTCAGGGACTGGTTCCCCTGCGCTGGGGCTGTGCTCTCCCTAGCCCAAACGCACCGGGGAAGGCCCCAAACCACATCCACACGACTCTACGCTGGGGGAGAGCTCCAGGGAAGCCCAGTCTGGCAGGCGCTTGCTGGGCACAAACGGAGGATCCCTCTGGCTGTGGTGCTGCCTCCCCTAGCCAGGGGCGCTGGGACCCTGATTCCCTCCGCCCAGCGCTTAGTCTGGGCGGCCAAGCAACCGCTTGGGAAGGCAGCCCTGGGCGCTCTCTTTGCCTGACAAAGAGCTCTGCTTGCGGGAGGCTTTGGCAGTTTGCACACCCCAGGCCCCTGAGCCTTCTGCAAAGAGGCCTGGCTCCTAGGTCCAAAGGGAAGGCGAGAGCGGAGCTGAGGCCAGCCAGGCGCCAGTCACGTCTCCCACACTCCCGCAGCCTGCTCCTTCCCGGGCGAGAACGCTAGAAGCTGGGAAACATTGGCGAGGCTCGCCCAGGCCAGAGCAGCCTCTCGGCCGGGGCTCTGCGCTATCGCGCCTGGGCGCAGAGCTGGAGCTCCGCCGCTCTGGCAGCTCGCTCGGTCCTTCCCAGTAACAGGCCCGCAACCCCTCTCTTCTCTCCGGCGTGCTGGGAACCGGGCTTCCAGGCCTGGGCACAGAGCCCTTGCCCGGAGCTCTCTGCTCAGGGACTGGTTCCCCTGCGCTGGGGCTGTGCTCTCCCCAGCCCAAACGCACCGGGGAAGGCCCCAAACCACATCCACACGACTCTACGCTGGGGGAGAGCTCCAGGGAAGCCCAGTCTGGCAGGCGCTTGCTGGGCACAAACGGAGGATCCCTCTGGCTGTGGTGCTGCCTCCCCCAGCCAGGGGCGCTGGGACCCTGATTCCCTCCGCCCAGCGCTTAGTCTGGGCGGCCAAGCAACCGCTTGGGAAGGCAGCCCTGGGCGCTCTCTTTGCCTGACAAAGAGCTCTGCTTGCGGGAGGCTTTGGCAGTTTGCACATCTCCGGCCCCTTAGCCTTCTGCAAAGAGGCCTGGCTCCTAGGTCCAAAGGGAAGGCCAGAGCGGAGCTGAGGCCAGCCAGGCGCCAGTCACGTCTCCCACACTCCCGCAGCCTGCTCCTTCCCGGGCGAGAACGCTAGAAGCTGGGAAGCGCTGGGCGAGGCTCGCCCAGGCCAGAGCAGCCTCTCGGCCGGGGCTGTGCGCTATCGCGCCTGGGCGCAGAGCTGGAGCTCCGCCGCTCTGGCAGCTCGCTCGGTCCTTCCCAGTAACAGGCCCGCAACCCCTCTCTTCTCTCCGGCGTGCTGGGAACCGGGCTTCCAGGCCTGGGCACAGAGCCCTTGCCCGGAGCTCTCTGCTCAGGGACTGGTTCCCCTGCGCTGGGGCTGGGCTCTCCCCAGCCCAAACGCACCGGGGAAGGCCCCAAACCACATCCACACGACTCTACGCTGGGGGAGAGCTCCAGGGAAGCCCAGTCTGGCAGGCGCTTGCTGGGCACAAACGGAGGATCCCTCTGGCTGTGGTGCTGCCTCCCCCAGCCAGGGGCGCTGGGACCCTGATTCCCTCCGCCCAGCGCTTAGTCTGGGCGGCCAAGCAACCGCTTGTGAATGCAGCCTTGGGCGCTCTACTTGCCTGACAAAGAGCTCTGCTTGCGGGAGGCTTTGGCAGTTTGCACACCCCCGGCCCCTGAGCCTTCTGCAAAGAGGCCTGGCTCCTAGGTCCAAAGGGAAGGCCAGAGCGGAGCTGAGGCCAGCCAGGCGCCAGTCACGTCTCCCACACTCCCGCAGCCTGCTCCTTCCCGGGCGAGAACGCTAGAAGCTGGGAAGCGCTGGGCGAGGCTCGCCCAGGCCAGAGCAGCCTCTCGGCCGGGGCTGTGCGCTATCGCGCCTGGGCGCAGAGCTGGAGCTCCGCCGCTCTGGCAGCTCGCTCGGTCCTTCCCAGTAACAGGCCCGCAACCCCTCTCTTCTCTCCGGCGTGCTGGGAACCGGGCTTCCAGGCCTGGGCACAGAGCCCTTGCCCGGAGCTCTCTGCTCAGGGACTGGTTCCCCTGCGCTGGGGCTGTGCTCTCCCCAGCCCAAACGCACCGGGGAAGGCCCCAAACCACATCCACACGACTCTACGCTGGGGGAGAGCTCCAGGGAAGCCCAGTCTGGCAGGCGCTTGCTGGGCACAAACGGAGGATCCCTCTGGCTGTGGTGCTGCCTCCCCCAGCCAGGGGCGCTGGGACCCTGATTCCCTCCGCCCAGCGCTTAGTCTGGGGGGACAAGCAACCGCTTGGGAAGGCAGCCCTGGGCGCTCTCTTTGCCTGACAAAGAGCTCTGCTTGCGGGAGGCTTTGGCAGTTTGCACACCCCCGGCCCCTGAGCCTTCTGCAAAGAGGCCTGGCTCCTAGGTCCAAAGGGAATGCGAGAGCGGAGCTGAGGCCAGCCAGGCGCCAGTCACGTCTCCCACACTCCCGCAGCCTGCTCCTTCCCGGGCGAGAACGCTAGAAGCTGGGAAGCGCTGGGCGAGGCTCGCCCAGGCCAGAGCAGCCTCTCGGCCGGGGCTGTGCGCTATCGCGCCTGGGCGCAGAGCTGGAGCTCCGCCGCTCTGGCAGCTCGCTCGGTCCTTCCCAGTAACAGGCCCGCAACCCCTCTCTTCTCTCCGGCGTGCTGGGAACCGGGATTCCAGGCCTGGGCACAGAGCCCTTGCCCGGAGCTCTCTGCTCAGGGACTGGTTCCCCTGCGCTGGGGCTGTGCTCTCCCTAGCCCAAACGCACCGGGGAAGGCCCCAAACCACATCCACACGACTCTACGCTGGGGGAGAGCTCCAGGGAAGCCCAGTCTGGCAGGCGCTTGCTGGGCACAAACGGAGGATCCCTCTGGCTGTGGTGCTGCCTCCCCTAGCCAGGGGCGCTGGGACCCTGATTCCCTCCGCCCAGCGCTTAGTCTGGGCGGCCAAGCAACCGCTTGGGAAGGCAGCCCTGGGCGCTCTCTTTGCCTGACAAAGAGCTCTGCTTGCGGGAGGCTTTGGCAGTTTGCACACCCCAGGCCCCTGAGCCTTCTGCAAAGAGGCCTGGCTCCTAGGTCCAAAGGGAAGGCGAGAGCGGAGCTGAGGCCAGCCAGGCGCCAGTCACGTCTCCCACACTCCCGCAGCCTGCTCCTTCCCGGGCGAGAACGCTAGAAGCTGGGAAACATTGGCGAGGCTCGCCCAGGCCAGAGCAGCCTCTCGGCCGGGGCTCTGCGCTATCGCGCCTGGGCGCAGAGCTGGAGCTCCGCCGCTCTGGCAGCTCGCTCGGTCCTTCCCAGTAACAGGCCCGCAACCCCTCTCTTCTCTCCGGCGTGCTGGGAACCGGGCTTCCAGGCCTGGGCACAGAGCCCTTGCCCGGAGCTCTCTGCTCAGGGACTGGTTCCCCTGCGCTGGGGCTGTGCTCTCCCCAGCCCAAACGCACCGGGGAAGGCCCCAAACCACATCCACACGACTCTACGCTGGGGGAGAGCTCCAGGGAAGCCCAGTCTGGCAGGCGCTTGCTGGGCACAAACGGAGGATCCCTCTGGCTGTGGTGCTGCCTCCCCCAGCCAGGGGCGCTGGGACCCTGATTCCCTCCGCCCAGCGCTTAGTCTGGGCGGCCAAGCAACCGCTTGGGAAGGCAGCCCTGGGCGCTCTCTTTGCCTGACAAAGAGCTCTGCTTGCGGGAGGCTTTGGCAGTTTGCACATCTCCGGCCCCTTAGCCTTCTGCAAAGAGGCCTGGCTCCTAGGTCCAAAGGGAAGGCCAGAGCGGAGCTGAGGCCAGCCAGGCGCCAGTCACGTCTCCCACACTCCCGCAGCCTGCTCCTTCCCGGGCGAGAACGCTAGAAGCTGGGAAGCGCTGGGCGAGGCTCGCCCAGGCCAGAGCAGCCTCTCGGCCGGGGCTGTGCGCTATCGCGCCTGGGCGCAGAGCTGGAGCTCCGCCGCTCTGGCAGCTCGCTCGGTCCTTCCCAGTAACAGGCCCGCAACCCCTCTCTTCTCTCCGGCGTGCTGGGAACCGGGCTTCCAGGCCTGGGCACAGAGCCCTTGCCCGGAGCTCTCTGCTCAGGGACTGGTTCCCCTGCGCTGGGGCTGGGCTCTCCCCAGCCCAAACGCACCGGGGAAGGCCCCAAACCACATCCACACGACTCTACGCTGGGGGAGAGCTCCAGGGAAGCCCAGTCTGGCAGGCGCTTGCTGGGCACAAACGGAGGATCCCTCTGGCTGTGGTGCTGCCTCCCCCAGCCAGGGGCGCTGGGACCCTGATTCCCTCCGCCCAGCGCTTAGTCTGGGCGGCCAAGCAACCGCTTGTGAATGCAGCCTTGGGCGCTCTACTTGCCTGACAAAGAGCTCTGCTTGCGGGAGGCTTTGGCAGTTTGCACACCCCCGGCCCCTGAGCCTTCTGCAAAGAGGCCTGGCTCCTAGGTCCAAAGGGAAGGCCAGAGCGGAGCTGAGGCCAGCCAGGCGCCAGTCACGTCTCCCACACTCCCGCAGCCTGCTCCTTCCCGGGCGAGAACGCTAGAAGCTGGGAAGCGCTGGGCGAGGCTCGCCCAGGCCAGAGCAGCCTCTCGGCCGGGGCTGTGCGCTATCGCGCCTGGGCGCAGAGCTGGAGCTCCGCCGCTCTGGCAGCTCGCTCGGTCCTTCCCAGTAACAGGCCCGCAACCCCTCTCTTCTCTCCGGCGTGCTGGGAACCGGGCTTCCAGGCCTGGGCACAGAGCCCTTGCCCGGAGCTCTCTGCTCAGGGACTGGTTCCCCTGCGCTGGGGCTGTGCCCTCCCTAGCCCAAACGCACCGGGGAAGGCCCCAAACCACATCCACACGACTCTACGCTGGGGGAGAGCTCCAGGGAAGCCCAGTCTGGCAGGCGCTTGCTGGGCACAAACGGAGGATCCCTCTGGCTGTGGTGCTGCCTCCCCCAGCCAGGGGCGCTGGGACCCTGATTCCCTCCGCCCAGCGCTTAGTCTGGGCGGCCAAGCAACCGCTTGTGAATGCAGCCTTGGGCGCTCTACTTGCCTGACAAAGAGCTCTGCTTGCGGGAGGCTTTGGCAGTTTGCACACCCCCGGCCCCTGAGCCTTCTGCAAAGAGGCCTGGCTCCTAGGTCCAAAGGGAAGGCCAGAGCGGAGCTGAGGCCAGCCAGGCGCCAGTCACGTCTCCCACACTCCCGCAGCCTGCTCCTTCCCGGGCGAGAACGCTAGAAGCTGGGAAGCACTGGGCGAGGCTCGCCCAGGCCAGAGCAGCCTCTCGGCCGGGGCTGTGCGCTATCGCGCCTGGGCGCAGAGCTGGAGCTCCGCCGCTCTGGCAGCTCGCTCGGTCCTTCCCAGTAACAGGCCCGCAACCCCTCTCTTCTCTCCGGCGTGCTGGGAACCGGGCTTCCAGGCCTGGGCACAGAGCCCTTGCCCGGAGCTCTCTGCTCAGGGACTGGTTCCCCTGCGCTGGGGCTGTGCTCTCCCCAGCCCAAACGCACCGGGGAAGGCCCCAAACCACATCCACACGACTCTACGCTGGGGGAGAGCTCCAGGGAAGCCCAGTCTGGCAGGCGCTTGCTGGGCACAAACGGAGGATCCCTCTGGCTGTGGTGCTGCCTCCCCCAGCCAGGGGCGCTGGGACCCTGATTCCCTCCGCCCAGCGCTTAGTCTGGGGGGACAAGCAACCGCTTGGGAAGGCAGCCCTGGGCGCTCTCTTTGCCTGACAAAGAGCTCTGCTTGCGGGAGGCTTTGGCAGTTTGCACACCCCCGGCCCCTGAGCCTTCTGCAAAGAGGCCTGGCTCCTAGGTCCAAAGGGAATGCGAGAGCGGAGCTGAGGCCAGCCAGGCGCCAGTCACGTCTCCCACACTCCCGCAGCCTGCTCCTTCCCGGGCGAGAACGCTAGAAGCTGGGAAGCGCTGGGCGAGGCTCGCCCAGGCCAGAGCAGCCTCTCGGCCGGGGCTGTGCGCTATCGCGCCTGGGCGCAGAGCTGGAGCTCCGCCGCTCTGGCAGCTCGCTCGGTCCTTCCCAGTAACAGGCCCGCAACCCCTCTCTTCTCTCCGGCGTGCTGGGAACCGGGATTCCAGGCCTGGGCACAGAGCCCTTGCCCGGAGCTCTCTGCTCAGGGACTGGTTCCCCTGCGCTGGGGCTGTGCTCTCCCTAGCCCAAACGCACCGGGGAAGGCCCCAAACCACATCCACACGACTCTACGCTGGGGGAGAGCTCCAGGGAAGCCCAGTCTGGCAGGCGCTTGCTGGGCACAAACGGAGGATCCCTCTGGCTGTGGTGCTGCCTCCCCTAGCCAGGGGCGCTGGGACCCTGATTCCCTCCGCCCAGCGCTTAGTCTGGGCGGCCAAGCAACCGCTTGGGAAGGCAGCCCTGGGCGCTCTCTTTGCCTGACAAAGAGCTCTGCTTGCGGGAGGCTTTGGCAGTTTGCACACCCCAGGCCCCTGAGCCTTCTGCAAAGAGGCCTGGCTCCTAGGTCCAAAGGGAAGGCGAGAGCGGAGCTGAGGCCAGCCAGGCGCCAGTCACGTCTCCCACACTCCCGCAGCCTGCTCCTTCCCGGGCGAGAACGCTAGAAGCTGGGAAACATTGGCGAGGCTCGCCCAGGCCAGAGCAGCCTCTCGGCCGGGGCTCTGCGCTATCGCGCCTGGGCGCAGAGCTGGAGCTCCGCCGCTCTGGCAGCTCGCTCGGTCCTTCCCAGTAACAGGCCCGCAACCCCTCTCTTCTCTCCGGCGTGCTGGGAACCGGGCTTCCAGGCCTGGGCACAGAGCCCTTGCCCGGAGCTCTCTGCTCAGGGACTGGTTCCCCTGCGCTGGGGCTGTGCTCTCCCCAGCCCAAACGCACCGGGGAAGGCCCCAAACCACATCCACACGACTCTACGCTGGGGGAGAGCTCCAGGGAAGCCCAGTCTGGCAGGCGCTTGCTGGGCACAAACGGAGGATCCCTCTGGCTGTGGTGCTGCCTCCCCCAGCCAGGGGCGCTGGGACCCTGATTCCCTCCGCCCAGCGCTTAGTCTGGGCGGCCAAGCAACCGCTTGGGAAGGCAGCCCTGGGCGCTCTCTTTGCCTGACAAAGAGCTCTGCTTGCGGGAGGCTTTGGCAGTTTGCACATCTCCGGCCCCTTAGCCTTCTGCAAAGAGGCCTGGCTCCTAGGTCCAAAGGGAAGGCCAGAGCGGAGCTGAGGCCAGCCAGGCGCCAGTCACGTCTCCCACACTCCCGCAGCCTGCTCCTTCCCGGGCGAGAACGCTAGAAGCTGGGAAGCGCTGGGCGAGGCTCGCCCAGGCCAGAGCAGCCTCTCGGCCGGGGCTGTGCGCTATCGCGCCTGGGCGCAGAGCTGGAGCTCCGCCGCTCTGGCAGCTCGCTCGGTCCTTCCCAGTAACAGGCCCGCAACCCCTCTCTTCTCTCCGGCGTGCTGGGAACCGGGCTTCCAGGCCTGGGCACAGAGCCCTTGCCCGGAGCTCTCTGCTCAGGGACTGGTTCCCCTGCGCTGGGGCTGGGCTCTCCCCAGCCCAAACGCACCGGGGAAGGCCCCAAACCACATCCACACGACTCTACGCTGGGGGAGAGCTCCAGGGAAGCCCAGTCTGGCAGGCGCTTGCTGGGCACAAACGGAGGATCCCTCTGGCTGTGGTGCTGCCTCCCCCAGCCAGGGGCGCTGGGACCCTGATTCCCTCCGCCCAGCGCTTAGTCTGGGCGGCCAAGCAACCGCTTGTGAATGCAGCCTTGGGCGCTCTACTTGCCTGACAAAGAGCTCTGCTTGCGGGAGGCTTTGGCAGTTTGCACACCCCCGGCCCCTGAGCCTTCTGCAAAGAGGCCTGGCTCCTAGGTCCAAAGGGAAGGCCAGAGCGGAGCTGAGGCCAGCCAGGCGCCAGTCACGTCTCCCACACTCCCGCAGCCTGCTCCTTCCCGGGCGAGAACGCTAGAAGCTGGGAAGCGCTGGGCGAGGCTCGCCCAGGCCAGAGCAGCCTCTCGGCCGGGGCTGTGCGCTATCGCGCCTGGGCGCAGAGCTGGAGCTCCGCCGCTCTGGCAGCTCGCTCGGTCCTTCCCAGTAACAGGCCCGCAACCCCTCTCTTCTCTCCGGCGTGCTGGGAACCGGGCTTCCAGGCCTGGGCACAGAGCCCTTGCCCGGAGCTCTCTGCTCAGGGACTGGTTCCCCTGCGCTGGGGCTGTGCCCTCCCTAGCCCAAACGCACCGGGGAAGGCCCCAAACCACATCCACACGACTCTACGCTGGGGGAGAGCTCCAGGGAAGCCCAGTCTGGCAGGCGCTTGCTGGGCACAAACGGAGGATCCCTCTGGCTGTGGTGCTGCCTCCCCCAGCCAGGGGCGCTGGGACCCTGATTCCCTCCGCCCAGCGCTTAGTCTGGGCGGCCAAGCAACCGCTTGGGAAGGCAGCCCTGGGCGCTCTCTTTGCCTGACAAAGAGCTCTGCTTGCGGGAGGCTTTGGCAGTTTGCACATCTCCGGCCCCTGAGCCTTCTGCAAAGAGGCCTGGCTCCTTGGTCCAAAGGGAAGGCGAGAGCAGAGCTGAGGCCAGCCAGGCGCCAGTCACGTCCCCCACACTCCCGCAGCCTGCTCCTTCCCGGGCGAGAACGCTAGAAGCTGGGAAGCGCTGGGCGAGGCTCGCCCAGGCCAGAGCAGCCTCTCGGCCGGGGCTGTGCGCTATCGCGCCTGGGCGCAGAGCTGGAGCTCCGCCGCTCTGGCAGCTCGCTCGGTCCTTCCCAGTAACAGGCCCGCAACCCCTCTCTTCTCTCCGGCGTGCTGGGAACCGGGCTTCCAGGCCTGGGCACAGAGCCCTTGCCCGGAGCTCTCTGCTCAGGGACTGGTTCCCCTGCGCTGGGGCTGTGCTCTCCCCAGCCCAAACGCACCGGGGAAGGCCCCAAACCACATCCACACGACTCTACGCTGGGGGAGAGCTCCAGGGAAGCCCAGTCTGGCAGGCGCTTGCTGGGCACAAACGGAGGATCCCTCTGGCTGTGGTGCTGCCTCCCCCAGCCAGGGGCGCTGGGACCCTGATTCCCTCCGCCCAGCGCTTAGTCTGGGCGGCCAAGCAACCGCTTGTGAATGCAGCCTTGGGCGCTCTACTTGCCTGACAAAGAGCTCTGCTTGCGGGAGGCTTTGGCAGTTTGCACACCCCCGGCCCCTGAGCCTTCTGCAAAGAGGCCTGGCTCCTAGGTCCAAAGGGAAGGCCAGAGCGGAGCTGAGGCCAGCCAGGCGCCAGTCACGTCTCCCACACTCCCGCAGCCTGCTCCTTCCCGGGCGAGAACGCTAGAAGCTGGGAAGCACTGGGCGAGGCTCGCCCAGGCCAGAGCAGCCTCTCGGCCGGGGCTGTGCGCTATCGCGCCTGGGCGCAGAGCTGGAGCTCCGCCGCTCTGGCAGCTCGCTCGGTCCTTCCCAGTAACAGGCCCGCAACCCCTCTCTTCTCTCCGGCGTGCTGGGAACCGGGCTTCCAGGCCTGGGCACAGAGCCCTTGCCCGGAGCTCTCTGCTCAGGGACTGGTTCCCCTGCGCTGGGGCTGTGCTCTCCCCAGCCCAAACGCACCGGGGAAGGCCCCAAACCACATCCACACGACTCTACGCTGGGGGAGAGCTCCAGGGAAGCCCAGTCTGGCAGGCGCTTGCTGGGCACAAACGGAGGATCCCTCTGGCTGTGGTGCTGCCTCCCCCAGCCAGGGGCGCTGGGACCCTGATTCCCTCCGCCCAGCGCTTAGTCTGGGGGGACAAGCAACCGCTTGGGAAGGCAGCCCTGGGCGCTCTCTTTGCCTGACAAAGAGCTCTGCTTGCGGGAGGCTTTGGCAGTTTGCACATCTCCGGCCCCTGAGCCTTCTGCAAAGAGGCCTGGCTCCTTGGTCCAAAGGGAAGGCGAGAGCAGAGCTGAGGCCAGCCAGGCGCCAGTCACGTCCCCCACACTCCCGCAGCCTGCTCCTTCCCGGGCGAGAACGCTAGAAGCTGGGAAGCGCTGGGCGAGGCTCGCCCAGGCCAGAGCAGCCTCTCGGCCGGGGCTGTGCGCTATCGCGCCTGGGCGCAGAGCTGGAGCTCCGCCGCTCTGGCAGCTCGCTCGGTCCTTCCCAGTAACAGGCCCGCAACCCCTCTCTTCTCTCCGGCGTGCTGGGAACCGGGCTTCCAGGCCTGGGCACAGAGCCCTTGCCCGGAGCTCTCTGCTCAGGGACTGGTTCCCCTGCGCTGGGGCTGTGCTCTCCCCAGCCCAAACGCACCGGGGAAGGCCCCAAACCACATCCACACGACTCTACGCTGGGGGAGAGCTCCAGGGAAGCCCAGTCTGGCAGGCGCTTGCTGGGCACAAACGGAGGATCCCTCTGGCTGTGGTGCTGCCTCCCCCAGCCAGGGGCGCTGGGACCCTGATTCCCTCCGCCCAGCGCTTAGTCTGGGCGGCCAAGCAACCGCTTGTGAATGCAGCCTTGGGCGCTCTACTTGCCTGACAAAGAGCTCTGCTTGCGGGAGGCTTTGGCAGTTTGCACACCCCCGGCCCCTGAGCCTTCTGCAAAGAGGCCTGGCTCCTAGGTCCAAAGGGAAGGCCAGAGCGGAGCTGAGGCCAGCCAGGCGCCAGTCACGTCTCCCACACTCCCGCAGCCTGCTCCTTCCCGGGCGAGAACGCTAGAAGCTGGGAAGCACTGGGCGAGGCTCGCCCAGGCCAGAGCAGCCTCTCGGCCGGGGCTGTGCGCTATCGCGCCTGGGCGCAGAGCTGGAGCTCCGCCGCTCTGGCAGCTCGCTCGGTCCTTCCCAGTAACAGGCCCGCAACCCCTCTCTTCTCTCCGGCGTGCTGGGAACCGGGCTTCCAGGCCTGGGCACAGAGCCCTTGCCCGGAGCTCTCTGCTCAGGGACTGGTTCCCCTGCGCTGGGGCTGTGCTCTCCCCAGCCCAAACGCACCGGGGAAGGCCCCAAACCACATCCACACGACTCTACGCTGGGGGAGAGCTCCAGGGAAGCCCAGTCTGGCAGGCGCTTGCTGGGCACAAACGGAGGATCCCTCTGGCTGTGGTGCTGCCTCCCCCAGCCAGGGGCGCTGGGACCCTGATTCCCTCCGCCCAGCGCTTAGTCTGGGGGGACAAGCAACCGCTTGGGAAGGCAGCCCTGGGCGCTCTCTTTGCCTGACAAAGAGCTCTGCTTGCGGGAGGCTTTGGCAGTTTGCACACCCCCGGCCCCTGAGCCTTCTGCAAAGAGGCCTGGCTCCTAGGTCCAAAGGGAATGCGAGAGCGGAGCTGAGGCCAGCCAGGCGCCAGTCACGTCTCCCACACTCCCGCAGCCTGCTCCTTCCCGGGCGAGAACGCTAGAAGCTGGAAAGCGCTGGGCGAGGCTCGCCCAGGCCAGAGCAGCCTCTCGGCCGGGGCTGTGCGCTATCGCGCCTGGGCGCAGAGCTGGAGCTCCGCCGCTCTGGCAGCTCGCTCGGTCCTTCCCAGTAACAGGCCCGCAACCCCTCTCTTCTCTCCGGCGTGCTGGGAACCGGGATTCCAGGCCTGGGCACAGAGCCCTTGCCCGGAGCTCTCTGCTCAGGGACTGGTTCCCCTGCGCTGGGGCTGTGCTCTCCCTAGCCCAAACGCACCGGGGAAGGCCCCAAACCACATCCACACGACTCTACGCTGGGGGAGAGCTCCAGGGAAGCCCAGTCTGGCAGGCGCTTGCTGGGCACAAACGGAGGATCCCTCTGGCTGTGGTGCTGCCTCCCCTAGCCAGGGGCGCTGGGACCCTGATTCCCTCCGCCCAGCGCTTAGTCTGGGCGGCCAAGCAACCGCTTGGGAAGGCAGCCCTGGGCGCTCTCTTTGCCTGACAAAGAGCTCTGCTTGCGGGAGGCTTTGGCAGTTTGCACACCCCAGGCCCCTGAGCCTTCTGCAAAGAGGCCTGGCTCCTAGGTCCAAAGGGAAGGCGAGAGCGGAGCTGAGGCCAGCCAGGCGCCAGTCACGTCTCCCACACTCCCGCAGCCTGCTCCTTCCCGGGCGAGAACGCTAGAAGCTGGGAAACATTGGCGAGGCTCGCCCAGGCCAGAGCAGCCTCTCGGCCGGGGCTCTGCGCTATCGCGCCTGGGCGCAGAGCTGGAGCTCCGCCGCTCTGGCAGCTCGCTCGGTCCTTCCCAGTAACAGGCCCGCAACCCCTCTCTTCTCTCCGGCATGCTGGGAACCGGGCTTCCAGGCCTGGGCACAGAGCCCTTGCCCGGAGCTCTCTGCTCAGGGACTGGTTCCCCTGCGCTGGGGCTGTGCCCTCCCTAGCCCAAACGCACCGGGGAAGGCCCCAAACCACATCCACACGACTCTACGCTGGGGGAGAGCTCCAGGGAAGCCCAGTCTGGCAGGCGCTTGCTGGGCACAAACGGAGGATCCCTCTGGCTGTGGTGCTGCCTCCCCCAGCCAGGGGCGCTGGGACCCTGATTCCCTCCGCCCAGCGCTTAGTCTGGGCGGCCAAGCAACCGCTTGGGAAGGCAGCCCTGGGCGCTCTCTTTGCCTGACAAAGAGCTCTGCTTGCGGGAGGCTTTGGCAGTTTGCACATCTCCGGCCCCTGAGCCTTCTGCAAAGAGGCCTGGCTCCTTGGTCCAAAGGGAAGGCGAGAGCAGAGCTGAGGCCAGCCAGGCGCCAGTCACGTCCCCCACACTCCCGCAGCCTGCTCCTTCCCGGGCGAGAACGCTAGAAGCTGGGAAGCGCTGGGCGAGGCTCGCCCAGGCCAGAGCAGCCTCTCGGCCGGGGCTGTGCGCTATCGCGCCTGGGCGCAGAGCTGGAGCTCCGCCGCTCTGGCAGCTCGCTCGGTCCTTCCCAGTAACAGGCCCGCAACCCCTCTCTTCTCTCCGGCGTGCTGGGAACCGGGCTTCCAGGCCTGGGCACAGAGCCCTTGCCCGGAGCTCTCTGCTCAGGGACTGGTTCCCCTGCGCTGGGGCTGTGCTCTCCCCAGCCCAAACGCACCGGGGAAGGCCCCAAACCACATCCACACGACTCTACGCTGGGGGAGAGCTCCAGGGAAGCCCAGTCTGGCAGGCGCTTGCTGGGCACAAACGGAGGATCCCTCTGGCTGTGGTGCTGCCTCCCCCAGCCAGGGGCGCTGGGACCCTGATTCCCTCCGCCCAGCGCTTAGTCTGGGCGGCCAAGCAACCGCTTGTGAATGCAGCCTTGGGCGCTCTACTTGCCTGACAAAGAGCTCTGCTTGCGGGAGGCTTTGGCAGTTTGCACACCCCCGGCCCCTGAGCCTTCTGCAAAGAGGCCTGGCTCCTAGGTCCAAAGGGAAGGCCAGAGCGGAGCTGAGGCCAGCCAGGCGCCAGTCACGTCTCCCACACTCCCGCAGCCTGCTCCTTCCCGGGCGAGAACGCTAGAAGCTGGGAAGCACTGGGCGAGGCTCGCCCAGGCCAGAGCAGCCTCTCGGCCGGGGCTGTGCGCTATCGCGCCTGGGCGCAGAGCTGGAGCTCCGCCGCTCTGGCAGCTCGCTCGGTCCTTCCCAGTAACAGGCCCGCAACCCCTCTCTTCTCTCCGGCGTGCTGGGAACCGGGCTTCCAGGCCTGGGCACAGAGCCCTTGCCCGGAGCTCTCTGCTCAGGGACTGGTTCCCCTGCGCTGGGGCTGTGCTCTCCCCAGCCCAAACGCACCGGGGAAGGCCCCAAACCACATCCACACGACTCTACGCTGGGGGAGAGCTCCAGGGAAGCCCAGTCTGGCAGGCGCTTGCTGGGCACAAACGGAGGATCCCTCTGGCTGTGGTGCTGCCTCCCCCAGCCAGGGGCGCTGGGACCCTGATTCCCTCCGCCCAGCGCTTAGTCTGGGGGGACAAGCAACCGCTAGGGAAGGCAGCCCTGGGCGCTCTCTTTGCCTGACAAAGAGCTCTGCTTGCGGGAGGCTTTGGCAGTTTGCACACCCCCGGCCCCTGAGCCTTCTGCAAAGAGGCCTGGCTCCTAGGTCCAAAGGGAATGCGAGAGCGGAGCTGAGGCCAGCCAGGCGCCAGTCACGTCTCCCACACTCCCGCAGCCTGCTCCTTCCCGGGCGAGAACGCTAGAAGCTGGAAAGCGCTGGGCGAGGCTCGCCCAGGCCAGAGCAGCCTCTCGGCCGGGGCTGTGCGCTATCGCGCCTGGGCGCAGAGCTGGAGCTCCGCCGCTCTGGCAGCTCGCTCGGTCCTTCCCAGTAACAGGCCCGCAACCCCTCTCTTCTCTCCGGCGTGCTGGGAACCGGGATTCCAGGCCTGGGCACAGAGCCCTTGCCCGGAGCTCTCTGCTCAGGGACTGGTTCCCCTGCGCTGGGGCTGTGCTCTCCCTAGCCCAAACGCACCGGGGAAGGCCCCAAACCACATCCACACGACTCTACGCTGGGGGAGAGCTCCAGGGAAGCCCAGTCTGGCAGGCGCTTGCTGGGCACAAATGGAGGATCCCTCTGGCTGTGGTGCTGCCTCCCCTAGCCAGGGGCGCTGGGACCCTGATTCCCTCCGCCCAGCGCTTAGTCTGGGCGGCCAAGCAACCGCTTGGGAAGGCAGCCCTGGGCGCTCTCTTTGCCTGACAAAGAGCTCTGCTTGCGGGAGGCTTTGGCAGTTTGCACACCCCAGGCCCCTGAGCCTTCTGCAAAGAGGCCTGGCTCCTAGGTCCAAAGGGAAGGCGAGAGCGGAGCTGAGGCCAGCCAGGCGCCAGTCACGTCTCCCACACTCCCGCAGCCTGCTCCTTCCCGGGCGAGAACGCTAGAAGCTGGGAAACATTGGCGAGGCTCGCCCAGGCCAGAGCAGCCTCTCGGCCGGGGCTCTGCGCTATCGCGCCTGGGCGCAGAGCTGGAGCTCCGCCGCTCTGGCAGCTCGCTCGGTCCTTCCCAGTAACAGGCCCGCAACCCCTCTCTTCTCTCCGGCGTGCTGGGAACCGGGCTTCCAGGCCTGGGCACAGAGCCCTTGCCCGGAGCTCTCTGCTCAGGGACTGGTTCCCCTGCGCTGGGGCTGTGCTCTCCCCAGCCCAAACGCACCGGGGAAGGCCCCAAACCACATCCACACGACTCTACGCTGGGGGAGAGCTCCAGGGAAGCCCAGTCTGGCAGGCGCTTGCTGGGCACAAACGGAGGATCCCT
Source organism: Bubalus kerabau (assembly GCF_029407905.1). Classification (NCBI taxonomy): domain Eukaryota; kingdom Metazoa; phylum Chordata; class Mammalia; order Artiodactyla; family Bovidae; genus Bubalus; species Bubalus kerabau. The sequence goes on from NC_073625.1 coordinate 46,159,079, forward strand.
CTGGCTGTGGTGCTGCCTCCCCCAGCCAGGGGCGCTGGGACCCTGATTCCCTCCGCCCAGCGCTTAGTCTGGGCGGCCAAGCAACCGCTTGGGAAGGCAGCCCTGGGCGCTCTCTTTGCCTGACAAAGAGCTCTGCTTGCGGGAGGCTTTGGCAGTTTGCACATCTCCGGCCCCTGAGCCTTCTGCAAAGAGGCCTGGCTCCTTGGTCCAAAGGGAAGGCGAGAGCAGAGCTGAGGCCAGCCAGGCGCCAGTCACGTCCCCCACACTCCCGCAGCCTGCTCCTTCCCGGGCGAGAACGCTAGAAGCTGGGAAGCGCTGGGCGAGGCTCGCCCAGGCCAGAGCAGCCTCTCGGCCGGGGCTGTGCGCTATCGCGACCTGGGCGCAGAGCTGGAGCTCCGCCGCTCTGGCAGCTCGCTCGGGTCCTTCCCAGTAACAGGCCCGCAACCCCTCTCTTCTCTCCGGCGTGCTGGGAACCGGGCTTCCAGGCCTGGGCACAGAGCCCTTGCCCGGAGCTCTCTGCTCAGGGACTGGTTCCCCTGCGCTGGGGCTGTGCTCTCCCCAGCCCAAACGCACCGGGGAAGGCCCCAAACCACATCCACACGACTCTACGCTGGGGAGAGCTCCAGGGAAGCCCAGTCTGGCAGGCGCTTGCTGGGCACAAACGGAGGATCCCTCTGGCTGTGGTGCTGCCTCCCCCAGCCAGGGGCGCTGGGACCCTGATTCCCTCCGCCCAGCGCTTAGTCTGGGCGGCCAAGCAACCGCTTGGGAAGGCAGCCCTGGGCACTCTCTTTGCCTGACAAAGAGCTCTGCTTGCGGGAGGCTTTGGCAGTTTGCACATCTCCGGCCCCTTAGCCTTCTGCAAAGAGGCCTGGCTCCTAGGTCCAAAGGGAAGGCCAGAGCGGAGCTGAGGCCAGCCAGGCGCCAGTCACGTCTCCCACACTCCCGCAGCCTGCTCCTTCCCGGGCGAGAACGCTAGAAGCTGGGAAGCGCTGGGCGAGGCTCGCCCAGGCCAGAGCAGCCTCTCGGACGGGGCTGTGCGCTATCGCGCCTGGGCGCAGAGCTGGAGCTCCGCCGCTCTGGCAGCTCGCTCGGTCCTTCCCAGTAACAGGCCCGCAACCCCTCTCTTCTCTCCGGCGTGCTGGGAACCGGGCTTCCAGGCCTGGGCACAGAGCCCTTGCCCGGAGCTCTCTGCTCAGGGACTGGTTCCCCTGCGCTGGGGCTGTGCTCTCCCCAGCCCAAACGCACCGGGGAAGGCCCCAAACCACATCCACACGACTCTACGCTGGGGGAGAGCTCCAGGGAAGCCCAGTCTGGCAGGCGCTTGCTGGGCACAAACGGAGGATCCCTCTGGCTGTGGTGCTGCCTCCCCCAGCCAGGGGCGCTGGGACCCTGATTCCCTCCGCCCAGCGCTTAGTCTGGGCGGCCAAGCAACCGCTTGTGAATGCAGCCTTGGGCGCTCTACTTGCCTGACAAAGAGCTCTGCTTGCGGGAGGCTTTGGCAGTTTGCACACCCCCGGCCCCTGAGCCTTCTGCAAAGAGGCCTGGCTCCTAGGTCCAAAGGGAAGGCCAGAGCGGAGCTGAGGCCAGCCAGGCGCCAGTCACGTCTCCCACACTCCCGCAGCCTGCTCCTTCCCGGGCGAGAACGCTAGAAGCTGGGAAGCGCTGGGCGAGGCTCGCCCAGGCCAGAGCAGCCTCTCGGCCGGGGCTGTGCGCTATCGCGCCTGGGCGCAGAGCTGGAGCTCCGCCGCTCTGGCAGCTCGCTCGGTCCTTCCCAGTAACAGGCCCGCAACCCCTCTCTTCTCTCCGGCGTGCTGGGAACCGGGCTTCCAGGCCTGGGCACAGAGCCCTTGCCCGGAGCTCTCTGCTCAGGGACTGGTTCCCCTGCGCTGGGGCTGTGCTCTCCCCAGCCCAAACGCACGGGGAAGGCCCCAAACCACATCCACACGACTCTACGCTGGGGGAGAGCTCCAGGGAAGCCCAGTCTGGCAGGCGCTTGCTGGGCACAAACGGAGGATCCCTCTGGCTGTGGTGCTGCCTCCCCCAGCCAGGGGCGCTGGGACCCTGATTCCCTCCGCCCAGCGCTTAGTCTGGGGGGACAAGCAACCGCTTGGGAAGGCAGCCCTGGGCGCTCTCTTTGGCCTGACAAAGAGCTCTGCTTGCGGGAGGCTTTGGCAGTTTGCACACCCCCGGCCCCTGAGCCTTCTGCAAAGAGGCCTGGCTCCTAGGTCCAAAGGGAATGCGAGAGCGGAGCTGAGGCCAGCCAGGCGCCAGTCACGTCTCCCACACTCCCGCAGCCTGCTCCTTCCCGGGCGAGAACGCTAGAAGCTGGGAAGCGCTGGGCGAGGCTCGCCCAGGCCAGAGCAGCCTCTCGGCCGGGGCTGTGCGCTATCGCGCCTGGGCGCAGAGCTGGAGCTCCGCCGCTCTGGCAGCTCGCTCGGTCCTTCCCAGTAACAGGCCCGCATCCCCTCTCTTCTCTCCGGCGTGCTGGGAACCGGGATTCAGGCCTGGGCACAGAGCCCTTGCCCGGAGCTCTCTGCTCAGGGACTGGTTCCCCTGCGCTGGGGCTGTGCTCTCCCTAGCCCAAACGCACCGGGGAAGGCCCCAAACCACATCCACACGACTCTACGCTGGGGGAGAGCTCCAGGGAAGCCAGTCTGGCAGGCGCTTGCTGGGCACAAACGGAGGATCCCTCTGGCTGTGGTGCTGCCTCCCCTAGCCAGGGGCGCTGGGACCCTGATTCCCTCCGCCCAGCGCTTAGTCTGGGCGGCCAAGCAACCGCTTGGGAAGGCAGCCCTGGGCGCTCTCTTTGCCTGACAAAGAGCTCTGCTTGCGGGAGGCTTTGGCAGTTTGCACACCCCAGGCCCCTGAGCCTTCTGCAAAGAGGCCTGGCTCCTAGGTCCAAAGGGAAGGCGAGAGCGGAGCTGAGGCCAGCCAGGCGCCAGTCACGTCTCCCACACTCCCGCAGCCTGCTCCTTCCCGGGCGAGAACGCTAGAAGCTGGGAAACATTGGCGAGGCTCGCCCAGGCCAGAGCAGCCTCTCGGCCGGGGCTCTGCGCTATCGCGCCTGGGCGCAGAGCTGGAGCTCCGCCGCTCTGGCAGCTCGCTCGGTCCTTCCCAGTAACAGGCCCGCAACCCCTCTCTTCTCTCACGGCGTGCTGGGAACCGGGCTTCCAGGCCTGGGCACAGAGCCCTTGCCCGGAGCTCTCTGCTCAGGGACTGGTTCCCCTGCGCTGGGGCTGTGCTCTCCCCCAGCCCAAACGCACCGGGGAAGGCCCCAAACCACATCCACACGACTCTACGCTGGGGGAGAGCTCCAGGGAAGCCCAGTCTGGCAGGCGCCTTGCTGGGCACAAACGGAGGATCCCTCTGGCTGTGGTGCTGCCTCCCCCAGCCAGGGGCGCTGGGACCCTGATTCCCTCCGCCCAGCGCTTAGTCTGGGCGGCCAAGCAACCGCTTGGGAAGGCAGCCCTGGGCGCTCTCTTTGCCTGACAAAGAGCTCTGCTTGCGGGAGGCTTTGGCAGTTTGCACATCTCCGGCCCCTTAGCCTTCTGCAAAGAGGCCTGGCTCCTAGGTCCAAAGGGAAGGCCAGAGCGGAGCTGAGGCCAGCCAGGCGCCAGTCACGTCTCCCACACTCCCGCAGCCTGCTCCTTCCCGGGCGAGAACGCTAGAAGCTGGGAAGCGCTGGGCGAGGCTCGCCCAGGCCAGAGCAGCCTCTCGGCCGGGGCTGTGCGCTATCGCGCCTGGGCGCAGAGCTGGAGCTCCGCCGCTCTGGCAGCTCGCTCGGTCCTTCCCAGTAACAGGCCCGCAACCCCTCTCTTCTCTCCGGCGTGCTGGGAACCGGGCTTCCAGGCCTGGGCACAGAGCCCTTGCCCGGAGCTCTCTGCTCAGGGACTGGTTCCCCTGCGCTGGGCTGGGCTCTCCCCAGCCCAAACGCACCGGGGAAGGCCCCAAACCACATCCACACGACTCTACGCTGGGGGAGAGCTCCAGGGAAGCCCAGTCTGGCAGGCGCTTGCTGGGCACAAACGGAGGATCCCTCTGGCTGTGGTGCTGCCTCCCCCAGCCAGGGGCGCTGGGACCCTGATTCCCTCCGCCCAGCGCTTAGTCTGGGCGGCCAAGCAACCGCTTGTGAATGCAGCCTTGGGCGCTCTACTTGCCTGACAAAGAGCTCTGCTTGCGGGAGGCTTTGGCAGTTTGCACACCCCGGCCCCTGAGCCTTCTGCAAAGAGGCCTGGCTCCTAGGTCCAAAGGGAAGGCCAGAGCGGAGCTGAGGCCAGCCAGGCGCCAGTCACGTCTCCCACACTCCCGCAGCCTGCTCCTTCCCGGGCGAGAACGCTAGAAGCTGGGAAGCGCTGGGCGAGGCTCGCCCAGGCCAGAGCAGCCTCTCGGACGGGGCTGTGCGCTATCGCGCCTGGGCGCAGAGCTGGAGCTCCGCCGCTCTGGCAGCTCGCTCGGTCCTTC